>NW_002476481.1:705416-999528 GCF_000189635.1 Tetrahymena thermophila SB210 | reverse complement strand
AATAATTGCCATTGCAGCAAACGCTTTTGAACATCCGTTGCTAGACATATATGCTGATATAACTCCTAAACTAAATGAAATCACGATATTCAAACCTAAGAAAAATAAGGACATCTTATGTTTGCATCCATCTTCCTTAGCCTATTTAATTATTCATAAAGTCATTTACTATTTTCTTTGGGATTTTATTTGAATTTATTTACCTTTACCCACATTTACTATTATTTACTATTGGACTTTTACTTTAATAAATATTAAATTTCAATTTGATTTTTTTGTTTTCAATTATAAAGTTAATTTAATCAGCTTTTATGAATTTAAATAATTTTTGTAGCTGATGATTACAAATTTTTATTAAAGTTAAGGCAAGTAAATTCTTTGATTTTTTGGTCTAGAAAAAAATAAAATATACTGTATAGTGTAGTCTCTAATTAATTAGCACTATCAAAAATTCTGATGTTTATTGGGGTAAAAAAATTGAATAAAAATAATTTAAATTTGGATAGAAATTTTATTGATTCTGAATATGTGAGAAATAACAGTCAATATATATATTTGAATTAAATTTTTAGATAAATTTGCTATTTATTCTTTTAAATTAGAAAATTTTTAGATACCAAAATTGCATTTTCCTTAAAATTTATTTATTAGCTTCTATTTTCGAAGCGTTTTTAAGAAGCAAAAAGTGATATCATTAAGGTTAAATTATCAAATATATCAAATAATGATTTCAGTTTTTAGATAGAAATTTTAGTTTTCCTTCTAATTAAAAGATCTTAAGAAATAAATTTTCATTTGCTGGATATTTAATAATTTTGATCAAGGCTAATAAGAAATTTTTCTTATCTTACTTGTAATAGCCTAATTGTTTTAAAAAATGTAATTGATAAATTATTAAATAAAAAGGTTAATTCAATTAAAATTTAGTAATTATCATACACAGTCTTTCATGAATCTAATTATGGATATAGTTTTTCACTTGTTATCTAATAAACGCTAGCTTAATAAAAATAAATCAATAGAAAATAAAAAAAATTTTTATAATTCAGATTAAAATTAAATAAATATATTTTTTAGTATTCAAGAAAAAAATATTTCAAAGCAGTTTATATCAAAATTTTTAGTTTTCCTATAAATAGACTGTAAAGGATATAAATATAATTTAAAAAAGTAAACTAAGTTAAGTAAAGTTAATTTTTATCAACCCAATCATAATTTATTTATTTACTTTAATTAAATATTGCTTTTAAATTTACTAGTGGGGAGAATAAAATAAAATTTTTCTCACTTATTTTGTAATAGCCATTTCAAAAATTTACTATAGTTCCCTCAACTTAAAAAATACCAAATCTCCAATTATAATATGAAAATTCTAATTATTTATACACTAAAATCTAGGAAGACAGTTTCTATTTTTACTGAGATATAATATACTTATAGGATAAATATTTGAGAAAAGATAAAGCAAAATGGCTAATTTAAAATCATAACCAATCTAATAAGTTAAAATATTTAAATTTAAAAAAGTAGTTTTTGTACGAAATGGTTTATTTAGTATTTCAATTTTTAAATTCTGATAAGAAAAATTTTAGAAACAATAACATAAATCATAGTCTTTTTGTTATAGACCTAATCTGAATTAGTGATTTTTTTCTATTAATAGTCTCTAAATTATAAATATATAAAAAAAAGAAATTTAATTATTAAACAATCTATTCCTTATGTAATTTTTCAAAATTTCATTATCGAAACCTTTTATGATAATTTTTGTTTTAAAATAAAGGAAAACCAACAATCATTTTTTAGTAATTAAAAAATTAATGTTAAATATACAATTTTATAAATTTTTTAATCATTTTTCATTAAACATAATTCAATTTAAGTAAAAGAATTTATTAAAAAAGTAATAAAAGCATTTTATTAAATGTTTGTGCTTGTTTATTCCTAATTAAATAAAAGAAAAAGTAAAATAAATAACTAATTTATAGAACGGCTTTCTGCTTTTTATATTTCTTATTTCTATGTAAATTTTAATTTCTTATTTAATTTCTTAAATTCATTTGAAAGCTTATTTTTAAATAAGGAATTTTATCTTCTATTTAATTATTTTATAGGCATATTTTTTGTTATCTTTCATAAATTATTAATAAAAAATTAATTATTTTTTCCCTTATATTATTTATATGATTTAACTTAATAAATAAAATATAGACATTAAAAATTATAGGAATACATAACTTAAAACATTTTGTTAATTTTTCTTTTTACAATTTTCAAAAAATTCTAAATATTTTAGATAAAAAAAGTAATAAAGTAATTAGCTAATTTACTTATTTAAAAAATTTAGTTGATATATGATTTTAAATATCAATTATAAGATCCTAAATAATTTATTTGTTTATTTATTTATTTTTATTATTTTCTTAAAAAGCTATATTTTAAATTATATTTATATAATATAAACTCTGGCAAATAATTTATTAATAACTTTTATTAAAAATATTTAATTTCTAGTTTAATTATTTATTATTTATTTATATAAATTAATTTAATTTATTTTATGGATTGTTTAAATGACATCACAAAAAGAATATTTATCTATTTTTAAAATTTTGGTAAATTTTCATATTTCTTTGAGGTTTCGAAATATAAAATATAATTTCTTCTCACACAATTAAATTATCCTTTGCCAAAATTATTAATCAGTGTTTTACTTCTGTTTTTATTAATATTTTGTATAAATCTAGTAGCCAGATAAAGTTCTGGGAAAACTAAAATATAAATATTTTATCAAATTAATTTAAAAAAGAAAAAAATGTTTAACTGTTAATAAATCAACAATGATTAAGATTGTAGTGTAAGCAATAACTTAATGGATTCTAATTAAATAAAGTTAGAAAATTTAGTGAAATTAAATTATTTACCTATAAAACTACTTTAATAGTTATATTTACTGTCCATTTAAAAAGATTTCTAGCTTTAGTAGATTAAATTATTACATGAAAATTAATATGGATATTACTTTCAGATTGGAGGAAATTTGTTTATAATTTAAAAGGGTTAAAAGTAAAATTATGAAAAATTCTTAGAATTTTAATTCTAAATTGAGAGGTTAGTTAAATTTCTAGAAAATTAAGGATGCTCTGTACTGAATTATAGTGATTTTACATTTGATTTGTAAGACTAATAAGATGCTTTCTAAGTGTATTGCATAGCTGAAATAATCTTAAAAGATTTTGGTAAATTATTTTAAAGAAAACATGAATTTAGCTTATAAATATTTAAAAATAGATTAATTTAAGAAGGTCTTAGTAAATAATGTAAATATTTATTAAAATAATTCTTAAAAAAACATAAAAATATACTACTAAACTAACAAAAAAATTAAATCAAAACTAATATAAAAATATGAGATTTTGTATTATCACAAATATGATTTCAGGTCAAGGTTTTTGATTTTGATAAAGAGTAAAGTTATCAAAATTATATTAATAAAAATATTTGAAGACATTTTTTGGAATTATAAAAGTTTGGTGAAAGAAATCATCAGAAAATAATTTTTACCATATTAATCTTTGATTTTTTACTAAAGTTATCATTAATTTTATTATATTCAATAATAATCCCAAAATACAAATTTATTAATAATATTTATTATTTGAATTTAGCTTAAAAGATAGATTAATTTTTATTATCATTATAAATGTTTCCATCATCATTATTGATCAATTCATTTTTAATTATCATAATAGATTAAAACATTTTTTTATGTGAATAGATATTCATTTTTTATTATCATAAGCTTATTTTCTTTAAATGTAAATCAAATTAATTTTTTTTAGAAATTATTTATTATGAAAATTAAAAATAGAATTTTTCACTTTTAGCAAATTAAAATTTTAAATAGGATATTTTAAATGATTTACACATATATTAATGTTTTTCGTAAAGTAAAAGGAATTAGATCAGGAAGAAATAAACTGGAATAGTATGTTTGAATATTCTGAATGCAATACAGTTAATTAGACTATAAAAACAGCATTTATTAGTTAAAACTATAACTTTATGAAATATTCCTAATTAAATATAGCACTTAGGTTTTTTTATTTCTAATATTTAAATCTCATTTAACAAATTAAAATTTTTCTATAGATTTTGTTAAATAGAACAAGAAGGAGCTAAGATTATTTCTAACAGTTTGATCTCTTTAAATAAAATAAAACCAATATTAAAACTTTAGTTAAATTTATAGTAATTTATTTATAATTTAATACTTTTTATTATGAACCTAATCATAAATTTTTTGAAATACATTTTATTTTACAATTTAATATTAATTTCTATCAAAAATTAAAAGTAATATTAATCACCAAATATCATTTTAAAAGTTCTAACACATTAGCCGATGAAGGAGTAAATAGCTTAAGCTAAGCATTTATATAACTTTAATATTTATAGAGTTTGAATTTGATTTTGATGTAATTCTATTTTTAATAATTAATTATTTAACTAATTAAGAAATATTTTTAAAGGATTAATTTAATAGGAGATAACGGCTTAAGGCATCTTGCATCTAATTTATCTTATTTACAAAGCTTAGAAATATTAAAGCTCAATTTGCAGTAAATAATTCAACTAAAATTTTAGTTTTTAATTAATTTTAAAAATTGATTAGAAACAATAAATTTGGGGATGCAGGAGTAGCTTACTTAACAAAATGTTTGAAGAATTTACCAAAGCTTAAAGATTTAGAACTTGACTTGTAGTAAATCAAATTTTTCTTTAAAAAGTTTTAATATAAAATCAAATAATTGACAAGCTTCAATGAAACTTAGAAATTTGGTGAAATAATAGGAATGGAAATCATAAATTTAACTGACTTGAATAGACTAAGTATTTCATTTAACAAGTAAGTTTATGAAATTTTAAATAATTGCTTAATTTTATTCATATAATACAGAGTTGATTAGAATAACACTGCTACTTTAATTGAAGGAATTCTAAAATTAAATCATCTAAGTAGCTTAAAATTAGAATTGCAGTAAGATTTTTACCACAAACTAAATTATTATTTTAAAATTTTAAGAATTATCATGAATTAAATTTTAGAAAAAAATATAACAAATTATTTTTATAATTCTAGAAACTGCTTAATTGATTAGAAATGGATAGACGTATTTTAATTAAGGCCAGCAGAGTGCTTTGAAAACATACTTTAAATAGAACTAATTTTACAGTAAATTGATGATTTAGCAAAATATAATTAAAGTTTTTATTATTAAATAGATACAATCAGATAGGAGCAATAGGTTTTTGCAATTTATTTTATTACTTTTCATAACTTACAAAAATCCAGTCAATACATCTTAACCTAACGTAAAATATATTTATCAAATTAAAACAGTCAAACCTATCTAAACTGGGATCCGAAAGAATCAAAAAATTTTCCTAAAATGCATAGGTGCCCAGTTTAAAGATGAATTTTATAATGAGAAAGTTAAATTCAGGATAAAAACTGATATCCACTTTTAATGACTGCTCAGCTTGACAGGTTTTATTTACTATCTATTTTTGTATTCTTAAAGGGCTAACAGTATAATTAATGGAGAGTTTCCTGAGGAATACTAATAAGAGTAAGGCTAATTCAAAAGTTTAGTCTTTCTATATATTAATTTGTGGTATGATATTAGATTTTAATAGGAATTTAAAAATTTTAATTTTTGTAAATGAAAAAGTTGGTGTTAAGTTGGATTAAGAGGATCAAAATTTATTGGAAAATTAATACAGAACTCACCATTATTATAAGATTTGACTTTAGCTTTTTAGTAAATATTTATAATTTAATTAAAATAAAAATGTTAAATATAAAAGAGATAATTAGATCAATGATAATGGACTGAAGATATTATCTTAGAGTATTTCTTTATTAACTAGCCTTAAACGCTTGAAATTTGATTTATGGGGGTAAAAGACAAACTAAACTGTTCAACTATATATACTTATTTTATATTAATTGTAAATTAGATGTAGTAATTAAATCAGTGATTTAGGTTTAGGATATTTATCAGAAAATGTTTTAAAAAACACAGAAATCATTAGCTTATCTCTCATTTTAGTGTAAATTTTTATTTTCTATTCTGAGATTAAATTTATTTTAAATTTAATAAAAAATTAGCTATGGCGTATTCACAATTAAAGGACTTAAAACACTATACAAAAATTTAAAATAATGCTAGAAGCTTAATTAAATAGAAATTGCAACCTAGTAAATTTTATATTAATTTTATTATTCTATTGCAGCAAGAAAAAAAATCAAAAGGAAAAAGAAATTAAATAACTGAAATTTTTATTTTTTTAAATGTATAAGAAACAACTTAAAATTCATAAATAATAAATTTTAATAGATTCTATTTATATTAAAAAATTGAGTAGCAATATTTGAGAAATTATTTAAATATTTAAAATGGCTTGAAATTTATAGATTAAAATTCTTAAAATTTTAAAAGCAAATATTCAAAATAAACATCTGACAAGTAAGTATCAGTAAGTAGGATTGATTTGAAAATAGCATAAATTGGAAAATTTTATTTATGAAATTTATTGATCTAATCTAAAATATTATTCAATTTATTGATTTTAAACATTTAAATTATTCAATTTTGTATTATAGAATTAGTATAAATCTATCTACAATTACTATGCTTGCTAATTTTAAAATTTATCTTACTATTTTTGAATCCATTTTTAAAAATATTTTTATATTCATTCATTAATTAATTATAAATTAGTACAATAAGTGTTTCCTAGAAAGATGAAGATAAGTTTGGATGCTGGATTAAAAAATTTAAAAGACTTTGTAACTATAATAATTTTTTATTGTATTGAAGCAGCAAGTTATAATAAAAAACCATACTATTTTATTTAGAGCAACTAATTTATATATTTTAATAAATTAACTAGTCTTTTAGATTTAAGATTACTCTATATCCTTCCTTTTAATTAAAACCTCTATTTTGAAAATAAAATTTTTTTTTTTGGATTGAGCTTGAATATATTTCGGTACTAAAAATATTTTCTGTATTTGAATATATAATGATTTACATTAAATAAATTAAATCATTCAATAATAAACTAAAAAAGTCCTTAATAAACTTAATAAAGATAAATGCAAATTAAAAAATATCAATCACATTTCATTAAATTAAAAAAAATAATTCAAACGAAATTAAATTTATTTATTTGTTTAAAGCTAAACACAGTTAAATAATAAAGTTCAGATTTAATTTCTTAGTTTAAGTAGATAAATTATACTTGATCTTAATATCTATTAAAATAGAACAATTCGAAATATATTTATTTATACATCAAAATTATAGAAATTAAATTTATAAAGTGTAATATTTGCTATTTTTATCAAAATAATTGTGCGTGAATGTTGTATGTTTGTTTGTTTATTGGTTTAATAAATTTTAGTTATATTATTTAAGCAAATAAATTCGTTTGTTTGTTTGGTTGCCTGTTTGCCTGTAAACAAAACATGGCTTACTCTTTCTTAAATAATTAATAATAATTTAATTTATTTATTTTAATATTATTACTCAGCCAATGACATATTTTTTGTTTTTATAGTAATTTATATTTATTATTTATTTGATTAGAATTTTTAATAGTTAGTTATGTTTAAATTGATATCTTTACAGATTTTTATTGGTACTTAATATTTCTTTTATATCAAAAAATATATTTAGTAATGCTTTCTTCATATGAGTATATAATTATGGTTAATATTCAATAATTAATTTTATTTTTATGGGGATATTATTTAAATCTGTGTTTGCCTTTCATGTAATTTAATCTCTACTTTAAACTAACGAACTAGCTTTTGTTTTATAATTTACATTTATAAATTCGCAAGTTTCTCTTTAATAAATTTTTTATTTTAATTATATTTCAATTTAAATTAGTTTATATTATCCATTATGGTATTTATATATCTGCAAATTCATCAATTTGAGGTAATTCTGTGATATTGTTGTATTTAATTTACAGGTGGATTTTAGTTAAGTTAGTAAGGCTAATGTAATGGGATAAATGGCTGCTGGAACTAAGATTAGATTTGAATAGGATTTTAAGGGTTTATTTGAATCATAGTATTTTATTGTGGCTAATTAGGCTAGGACAATATTTATTATGGCTATTATTAAACTAACTAAATTCCTCCAGATGGTTGTTAGCTGTACAATTAATTTTACTATTATGTATTAGTAGCGTATT
Organism: Tetrahymena thermophila SB210; assembly: GCF_000189635.1. Classification (NCBI taxonomy): domain Eukaryota; phylum Ciliophora; class Oligohymenophorea; order Hymenostomatida; family Tetrahymenidae; genus Tetrahymena; species Tetrahymena thermophila. Next base: position 991,254 of record NW_002476481.1, on the reverse strand, counting down.
AGTTTACAGATAAAGGAACATGTTAAAAATTTTATTGAGCTTGCTATGTTTGTTACTAAGGAAGATTATTTAAATTACCTATCTTTTACTGAGTATTTATTGGCTAAGTTTAAATATAAGGTTTTTATAAACTGCCTGCTTATGGTTAGGTATTTAATTGAATATTTATTTATTATGGTTGTGTTATGACTTATTTTTATATGCTTCCCAAGTTATTTAGTTGAGATGAAGTGGCATTAGGAGTTGAGAGTGGGACAACATTCAAATTAACTGTTGGTTATGCAAGTGATATAGTCGAAGTTTATATTTAAGGTTTTTGAGTAGCTTATGCTGTAGATATAGATGGGTTAACTTAGCTTTGAGAAGCCAAACTATTTGTTGGAAATCCTTAACTAATATGAGAGAATTAGCTCTAAAAATGAGATTATTAATGGCTTTGATTGTGAGAATCAAAGTTGATTGACTGCATTACTTACTAAGACTTAGGCTTTAGTAAATCTCTCCTTATTTAAATTAAATCTTCCTTTGATAAGTCAGGTGATTGATTACGATATGATAGTACTTAGTGTTAAGCATTCTTTTCATATTCCAACTTTCTCTATAAATCAGTCTTTTTAGACACAAATATGTCTTACAGAGTGCGATTGTTATCTATTTAATATTTTTGTTTAATTTAAGTTAAATATCAATTATTGATTTAAATTATGATTTAAAAAAAACAATAGTGATATTCTTATTTTAAAAATACAAATAATTTAAATTTCACTAGAAAATTTTTGATTTCAAAATTTTTTAAATTTTGTTTCAGTAATAATTTTAAATTAAAAAGCAAAGTAAAAACTGTTCAAATTAAAATTAACTGAAATTTATTTTTCAAATTTAAATTTTATCTTCAATTTGTAGATAAAAATCCTTTTTAAATCTAAAATTATTAACTTAAAAGAAAAAGTTTTTTGTATAAAATTATTTTGAGTTCATATCAAATTTTAGATGAATTTCGTAGCAGCTCTTTTTTTAAATAGATTTAGCTAAATTAATTTTAAGGTTTTAAAAAGTTTTCTTAAATATTTTTAATTTGATAAAATATTTATTCTATTTTTAATATTTTTTTTCTTTTTTTAGAATATTTAAAATTTTTTATTTGAAATAAAATATTAATTTCAGAAAATTTTTACTCGATAAAATAGGCAACTTTATTTATTTATTATAATTAGAAAAATATAAAAACTCTTACTTTGTGGGTTAGTTTAGTTATCAGGTTGGTCTGTAACGTTTTTAAATTGCTTCTAAATAAGGGATTCTAACTTATTGTCTTCTGGTCCATTTGTATTATTAACTCTTTTGTTGGAATTATTTCTTTAGTTTTCTTTGTTTTCTTATTCAATTTCATCTTTTTCCCAAAAAATATCAAATTTTACTGGTTTTTTGTATTAAACTAAATGGGGCTAATTTTGATGCATATTTTATTGAGGAGGTAAGTAAAGCTAAGAAGAGTACTCGAATTGTCTTGGTTACTTTATTTCTCTATTATATTATGTGAGGTAGTCTTCGTCAGCAGAAAGCTCAGATTAAGTACATGTTTTCTATCCTATGTCCCATTTTCTTCTTTGTGAAGAGCTTTTCTTTGCGAAATTTCCTGCAAAAGAATTGCTATTGTTATTATTCTTAAAGATTTGTTCTGTTTAACGTTCAATTTGGCTTTAGTCTGCAGTTCCTTGTTACCCTGCAGGAGTTAATGTCTCATCACCATTTTTTTCATAAGATGGAATTTATAATGAGTGGGTTTTATTACTTGTTAGATAGGCTGCCTATTACTACTATGAATTCATGCTACCATTTAAGTTATTGATATTTGTTGTGTTATTATTGTTCAAGTTATTTTATTCTTCTTCGTTTGTTTTTTGTATATTATTGTTTATGATTATTGGTGGATGAACTTGGGGCATAAAAGCTGCGCTCTAGGTTGGATTAGCAGCAGACATGACCAAAGGTGAATTCAAATGGTTAAATGAAAATAAAGGATTAGCAGAAGCACCTAAAAGTTACAAAGGTAAAAATGGTTGTTGCAAAAGCATGCTTGCTGAGCTTCGTTGCTAATTCATAAGCTGTTACTATTACTAAAAGTAATTCTACTATGACAATAGCTGCTACTCTTGCATAAATAATTAGAATTCTAATGTTTATTGCTAGAGTTATTGCTGGTACTAAATAATTTATTTTTGTTACTGCTAAACTAAGTCATTTTACCTTTCGACTTGCTATAAATAATATTTTTCAACTTTTTTCTTTGATGAGGATTGCTATCCGTTTTTTTACTATGAGGGACTTCTTTGCTACTTTTAGGCACTTTCATCATTAGCATTATTTTAAGCATTTGTTCCTCTAGATGTTTATGGAATATTTTTTTCAGGTGTTTTTTATCTAACCTGCTTTTAAGATTGCTAGGCAGATGGAGATTTAATTTATTGTCCGCTTACTTACCCAATCAGCTATTAAGCTTTAAATTTATCATTTTTTAAGTTTTTATTTAACAAAGGTGCTTGCTTTTTTTAACTTGAGTCAGGTGATAAATAATTAAGTTTATAATGCTAATTTTAATTTTAATTTTATGATTGCTAGCCATTAGCATAGATTTTATTGTTTCCCTCTTATCTTTTAGTCTTATCAGCAGAAGATCTTAAATTTGGTGAAAGAAAATAAGAGCTGTCATGTTTAAGTGGAGTCTTTGGCTTTATGTTTGAACCTAACAATATTAATTTTTAGCTTATGGAGTATGCATCACTTTCATCTACATTTTGCATAGCGTTATCATAGCTTTCATCCAATTTATTGCGAATTTAATTTCCTTAATTATTGATTTCGCTTTACAAATTTCTTGCGCAATGACGTTGGTATTCTTCCTATTCATCAATTCCATTCATATGCACATTGTTAAATTCTTCATGTTCATGATGAGGTTCGTTCAGTGAGTCGAGTATTTTCTCCTTAATACTAATATTTTCTGCTATATCCTCCTCATCTAGTCTGTCCAAACTAGACTCTAAAATCTTTGAAATGGTATCACCGTTGTTTGCTTAATTAAAAAATGCTTGCTTTGAGTGGATCTATAAAGATTTAGCACCTATAATAATTTAAATTTAAAATCTATCAGCTATATTAAAAACAAAATATTCGTATTTAAAAATTTCTTAATTGATTAATCAATAAATCAAAAAAGCAAGCAACCAACTATATTCAAATCTTGATAAAAATAAATAAATTTTTTGAAATAAACCACAATAGAAATTATAATTGCAAAAGATATTTTAAATCCACCTTTTTATATTGTGAGATAAAACAGACTATTATTAATTGTAATTAGGAAAAGTAAAATTGAAAGAAAAATTTGAAGAGATTTTTATTTGCTGTAAATCAATCAATTAATTTTCAAAATATCTTTTTTTTTAAAATAATAATTTTGAGAGTGTTTGAAAGTGAATTTAATTATTGACCCATATACGTTGCAAGTATTATATTTTAATTTTTAGTTTGAATTTAGATTAATACACTTTTTGATTTAAAGATTGAGTGTATGGTTGGTTGAATAAAAATTTTGATTTGATTGATTTATTGTTTATTTGTTTTCTTTCTTTCTAGCTTATCTATTTAGTTTTATGTGGATTTATTTATATTAAAATATAAAGGTATATCTAATTATCTATCTATCTTTTTATCTTAGTTTAAAAAATCATTGCTTTTTAATGAATCAGCACTTATTGAATATAAGTATCATGTATATATTTGTATGTATTTATTTATTATTCAATCAACCAATCAAGGTTTGTGAATTAAATAACAAATAAAAGAAGACTTTTGTTTAAATTACTTTAGTTACTTTTCTTATTTTGAAAACTAGGACTCTTGTAAGGAGTGCTTATTATTGTAAGGTTGCTTTGAGATTTAAATTAACGCTAGGTTGTGGGCCTTGTGCCAATATCGATTGAGCGGGTTGTAATCTTTTATTAAAAACATGTTGCGTAAATTAATTTAAAATATTTATGTTACATTTGCCTTGTCAAATGTATTATTATTAGATGGTATTTTTGTATTATGCAAATTCATCAACTCACTGTGACAGTGCGAAAGCTTTTAAAAAATAACTGAGCTGGCTAAATGCTTTGCTTCAAGGGATTTAATTTTTGATTCTACTTCCGATGCATAATCTAAATTCCTATATAGATTATTAAATAATTATTAACTTGAATAAAATTGATTCAAAAGTTTCATCAAAAAGCTAGCTCGAAAAAACTTGCTTATCAAAATGAATAATTTACTAGTTATCATCTGCTGCTACTACACTCTCTGAAAGTCCTGAACCTGCTTTCCTCAAATATTCGTTTACTTAATCATCAAATTTATTTTTCTCTTTTTTCTGCTAAGGTGTTGACCCAGCAAATTCATTTCTTCTCTATTTTATAAAATTGCATTATTTATGTCGCTTTTTGCTGTATGTTTTATTTGAAATTTGAAGTGCTCACACCTTAATTAATTAAACTGCACTTCAAATTTCAATCATCAATCAATGCTAAAAGTCCTATTTTTCTTTTTAAATAGCTATGAATCCATAAGTATATACCTTCATATAATCGGTTTCGTATCCTCTTTGATCCTGAAAATACTTCGTATTGCGGAATTTCCTTAGAGAATGTCCGGAAGTATTATGGTTGTGATTTGATACCAAACTTTTCATTCTCTTTCTTAATATCGCTATTGTATTTGTTTGTCTTATTATTTATATAAATATATATATATTCTTTTTTTACTTTCTTTCTTTCCTTCTAAATTAATTGAATTTCCTTTTGATTAATAAATAGCTTCTTATTAAAGAATCAATGAATTAATAAGTGATTAATCAATTGATTGATCAATTCACTTGATTCAGATTAATCAACTTTTAATTCGTAATTAAATTAAAGAAAGGTAGGTCTATTGCTAAGCACAAATATATAGATAGATATACACAGTAAAGATTTGCATTTTGCACTTTACCAAATAAGCGATCAATCAATCAATTAGCAAGAATCAATTAAAAAACCTTTGCTCTCAATTAATTAGCAATTGTTTTTTGATTTCAATAAATCAATTGATTGATTGACGAGTCTTTTATTTTGAATTAATTACGAATACTATCATAATGGAAACAACTAAAAGGGTAATGACAATAATAAAAATTAGATATTTATAGATTTTTATTTAGTGAAGATTAAAAAAAGATTAGTTTTATTAAATTTATATTTAGAGTGATTGAGTGCTTTAAGCATTTAGATAAGCAAATTCAATTTTTTATTAGAAAGGTTTAATTGAAGATTTATTCTTCTGTTTGTATAGATTAATATTTTAAATAAGATTAATTGCAAACAAAATTTTTTATTTTTATTAATATTACAATTTTTAATTAGAATACTTTATGGATAGTATGAATGAATATCTTTATTTCCAAAATAATCTATTTGTTAGTCTCATTTGTAACTTCATTAATTTAAATTCATAAAATCTACTACAAAATTGCCTTTTTGATGCTATAAATTTAAGAAAATAAATTATATTAGAAAGGTATTATCCATAACTTAATAAGAAATCAAATGATAGTACGTATATAAAATTATTTAGTTATAGATATTTTTTATATGTAAATTAATTCATTCTTAAAGATAATACTTTCTTTTTTAATGAATTTTTAAAATTTTTTTTGAAAGCGAAGTAGGCTCATATTATATTATATCATAATTTAAATTTTATTAAATATTTAAATTCTACAGTTCATAAAAGAATAATGATTAGTTATTTCCTTCCAATTTAAGTGTACTCTAATAATAAATATCAAGAGAGTTTACTTTATAGGATATCATTTGTAAAAGAAAAGAATAACTAATTTTGTGATAAATAAGCAAGTTTTAATTCAAAAAAACAAATTTCTGGACTAATTCTATCATAAAATCAATAACTTTAAGCAATATAATTCAAATAAATATAAATATTTTAAGAAAACTTTGTAAAAAGTGATGAAATTGCTTTTTAAAGATTTTTTTTGATCAAGTAGAAATTGTAGATAAATAAATTTTAATTCATTCAAAAATAATTAATAACCACAATTGCTATCTAAAATTTATTTTTGATTAATCAGATATTTATTTTACTATTTACTATTATCATCTAAATTTCTTTCAAAATAATAATCACACCTTAATTTATTTATTTTTTTTTATTTTATTTAAAAAGCATCAGCAGAAATCAATCCAGAAACGAACAAACAGACTAACAAATAAACAATAAATAAATAGTTAATTAATTAGATTATTTTTATTACTTTTATCAAATTCTATCTTTAATAAAGCTAATGCTACAGTAACGCAAATTTTATTTAATTTTGAATATTTAAATGTTTTTAAATTAATTAATTTATCGTTTGAAGAATGTGACTGTTTTAAAATCTATTTAAATAATTTAATTTAATTAAATTTATTTTTATTAATATTAATCTATTTTTAAATTTAACAATAAATTTTACTTAAGATGATTGATTGACAATATCTATCTTTTAAAAATTTATCACAATAAATCTATTAAACAAAATATTCAATGTAAGTATTTATTATTCACTAATTTAGTTACTATTAAGTTTTTTTATTTAAATTTAATATTAGCATTTTAAGTATTTTTCTATGTTATTGAAACAAAGTAATCTCATAATGGAAGGTGTTTTGTATAAATAATTTATCAAATATTTACATTTATCTCTTCCATAATAAATTTGATTTAAAACTACTTATATAATTTGATATTTTTAATTAAAAATTAAAATCTTGTTCTAATAAATAAATTTCAAATTAATAAAATAATTATTTGAATCATTTCAATAACTACTTATCTATTTTATGATTTATTTTAATATTAAAATATAATTTTTCATTTTATTTATGAATGTGTTTTTTTTGTGATTTTCTTTTTTTGGTTTATGTAAACTTATTTTAATAGCAAATTTATTTATATTATTAAAATAAATAAAATAATAACATAATGGAGCATATTTTATAAATAAGTTATCAACTATTTGTATCTAACATAATATATTTTATATAAGATTCTTATTATCATTTGATTTTTTAACATAATTTTATTCTAATTAATATAATATATATATATAATAATAATCTAAATCCTTTCAATAACCATTTATCTGTTTTGTGATGTATTTTGATTTTTATTGTTTTTACCATCATTTTATTTTGGGAAAATATTTTTGTGGATTTTTTAATTTGTTTGTTTACAAAAATATATTTAAACAATTAAGTTATACTATTACTCTGATAATCTATTTTTATCAAATAAAAATATACAATTAGGGTAATTAATAAGCAATCATTCAGTAGCTATTTTTTTTTAATTAATTAAAATATTCATTTTTCTAAAATATAACTTTTGAGTTTTATGTTTTGCTTTTAACTAGAAGTAAAGTAGAATGATCTAAAATAAAGATTTTATATATAAATATGTTTATTTATCTCTAATTTAAAATCATATTTTTTAAAAAGTTTATGTTAATGTACTAAAATTAAACTTTTAAGTCATAGAAAAATTTAGGATAGCGGACAGAAAAATCTTGGTTATATTAAAAAATTACTCGACCGTCAAATGAAACCATTAAATTTTTAAAAGTGAGTCAATCAATTGCATAAAAAAAATTAGATAGAATTAGTTTTTAGGTTAGTGAAATTTTTAGAAGAATTTATATTTAAATTTCTTGTTTATTTGAAATAAAATAAAAAAGGAGATAACTAAAGTATTAGTTAGTTACTACTGATTTATAATATTAAGTGGATTGTAATAAAATAGGGATATTTTAAAAATAAAAAAAGCAAAGATAGGTGATAAATGGACAAAGTTAAACAATTTTCAATCTTTCATTTTAATGATGTTTATGAGATCGAAGCAAGCACAGTAGAGCCAGTTGGTGGAGCTGCTCGTTTCGTGACTGTTTGCAAGTAATTCAAAAAGGAAAAAGGTGATTAAGGATTAGTTTTATTTAGTGGAGATTTGTTCAGTCCTTCTACTTTGTCTGTCCTTTATAAGGGCGAACAAATGATCGAACCTATCAATGCTTGTAGCGTTGATGTTGCTTGTGTTGGCAATCACGAATTCGACTTTAATCTTGAAACCATTTAAAATAGATTTAAGAGATGTAATTTTCCTTGGTTGTGCAGCAATATTTTTAACATTAGAACTAGTGGTATATTAGCTGATAATCATGCATATTACATAGAAGAAAGAGCAGGAGTAAGAATCGGTATTATGGGTTTGGCTGAGAGTGACTGGTTAAATACAATTACTGAAATAGATATGAGCATAGTTAGATACGAAGATTTTGTTAAATGCGCTAAGCAACTAATTGAAGTATTAAAAAAAGAACATGGTTGCGAAATGATTATAGCATTAACTCATATGCGTGTTCCTAATGATAAATTATTAGCATAGGAAGTACCTGAAATTGATCTTATTTTAGGAGGCCATGATCATATTGTGATTGATGAACTTGTAAATTAGTCTCTCTTTATCAAAAGTGGAACAGATTTCAAAGATTACAGTATTTTAGACATAGAAGTAGGTGATTTTTCATCAGTTCCATAGGCTTAGCGTGAATAATTAATGAAAGAAAAAGTCTATATAATTAAGAATAAATATAAAATCAACTTAAAATTCCACAATGTTACCAAGGATATTGAAGAAGATGAGTAAATTAAGAAGCATGTCGACTTTTATATTGCTAAGTCAAGGGATGAAATGTAAAAAGTTATAGGATATTCTTTTGAACCTTTGGACACTCGTTTTAGTGTTTTACGTACAGAAGAAACTAATTTTGGAAATTTTTATGCTGATGTTATTAGAAAAGAAGTATAAGCAGATGTTACTATCGTTAACTCAGGAACTATACGTTCTGATTGTATTTTCCCAGAAGGAGAAGTAAATTACGCTCTCCTCAATAAAGCACTACCTTTTCCAGATATAATAGTAGTTTAAGAGTTGACAGGTGCTCATATTTTGTAAGCATTAGAAAATGGAGTTTCAAAATGGCCAAATTTTGATGGCAGATTCCCCTTAATTTCAGGAATTAGATTCACCTTCGATGGTAGAAAGCCACCTGGTGAAAGAGTATTAAAAGATGAAGTTTATATTGGTGATAATCTAATTGATCTCAATAAAAAGTATTCAGCTGCAACTAAATAGTTTGTTTCTCTAGGAAAAGATGGCTATGATATGTTTTAAGGACGCCCATATATTTTAGCTTTTGAAAATGGTCTGCCCCATCTTCAGATCATGATTTCTTTCTTCAAAAGTTTAGAAACAAAAGAAAGCCTAAAATCCAATAGCAATTTAGCTTCTAAATTTTCTGAAATTTAAAAAGTTGCATTCAATATGGATGATGAAGAAGAACTACCACCAGTCATGTAGCCATAAGTAATCAGAAGACGTAGTAGCATTATTTCACAAAACACTCCATCTTTAAATAATATCAAAGTAATGAGATCTCTCAAAAGAAAACAATCTAGAATTGAAAAGGTTGATAATAGTGGACTCGTTTCTGGAATTAAAGTACATGATGATTAGGCTTACATTGTTATTGCTCCTAAATGTGATGGAAGAATAAGAATAATTAAATGAAATAACAATAATATAAATATTTTTTAATTACTTTATCTCAATTTATAATATATTTTTGCTTTATTTAATTTTCTGTCTTAATTCAAAATATCTTTATTTATATTTATACATAAAAATATATATTTTACAAGAAAACAATTAAAAATACTTTATTAATAAGATAATTTTAATTTAAATTGATAGTTTCTAATCTTACAGATAGGGAGGGAAGGGTATATCTTGTGATTAACTCCTCTATTTTTAAAGACATTTTATATTTTATAATTTTTTACGATAATATTTTTTACACCTCATTCCACGTATAGATACTATAGATAAGCATATCTTTTATATTTAATATATAGTTTAATCATAATGTAAGTTGATATTTTTGAGTGCATTGAAGATAGTTATTATTTCTTATATGGAGAAAAATTATATGGAGTTTGAATTACATCCTCTATCATATTATAATCTCTTATAAATTCTAAAGAAAAATTTTTGAAAAATAATAAATAAGTAATTAAAAGACTCATTTTTAAATGGATTATTTCATATCTGATGAAAACGATTTTTAAATAATATATGATTGAAAAGAAATTAATTTTCTATATAATTTATCTATTTTATTAAATATCTTTTTTTAAAAATACTTTATATCTTTCTTTCTCATTGGTTCTCGATAATTCGAAAAAAAATTAATCGGAATTTTCAAAAGGGGTCTTATAGTAAGGGGGGATCTTATTATAGGGGGGGATCTTAATATAGAGAGTATACAGTATTTATTTTCTAATTATTAAATTTTGAGTTATGATATATCTATTACTGCATACATACACTATAAAAGCTATTTCTGAAAAATCAACTTTTTATAATTTAATAAATAGTAAAAAAATACTTAATAAAGAATGTTAAAAAATCTGCAAATTAAAAAAGAAAACAATGATCTAGAAATAGAAATCGCACCTTGGGCTATATTAGATTAAAATCTTTTAGATTAAATAAAATAATCCATAAATACAAAAGATCGTTTTTGTTCAAAAGTGAGTCTTAACTTATAAGGAGACAATGTTAAATATTAATCTATATTTATTGAGTTACTTAATTTAATATCCAAGTTTGAATATGTTGAATACCTTTGTTTGTTGTTTGGTTACACTAATTAAATTGACTAAGATTCTTTGAAGGCCCTACTAAAAAGTATTTTTGCGCTTACAAAACTAAAAAAGCTTTTTCTATATTTTGATTTCTAAGTGATAAATGTGAAGGATTTTTAGTCTTATGAATTAAAATGCTTATCTTAATCTTCTTAATAAATTTCTGAAATTAGAGAGTTAGAACTTGTGATAAATAAAGAAAATCAATTTTTTATTGGCAAAGATATCAATTTAATATCTTTTTTTACTTGTTATCAAAGATCAATTAAATGTTTGAAATTAGAAATAAAAGAAAACAAATAAACTAATGAGTAATTAGTTAGCATTATAAAAGAATTATTTTTTTTATAAAATTTGAGGGTATTTTATTTTTCTCTAAAAGATAACTAAGACGCTATTGATATTTCTCTACTAATACAGAGTCTATTTAAAATAAATTTAGATTCTTTGACTTTAGTACTTGAAAAATGTGAGTAAAGTGATATTTAAAGTAACATCTTTGATGGTTAAAACAAAGGCTAATATTTAACCAAAGATATCAGTTTAGTTTTTGTAGAAGTAAAAAATATTAGCAATATTATCTAATAAATATTAATTAATTTAGACTAGTTTGCTAGTTTAGAAAAATTTCATCTACAAATTGACAAAAATGACACTTTGCATAATTTAGAAATGCCATCAAGCAGTTGCTTAGATAAATCTTCTTCTCTTACGACATTCGATTTAGACTTAAAAAACACACGTATATCAAAGTCTTTTCTTGACTATATTAATGATATCCAATTAAAAGTATTTGAGAAAGCTTAAAATTTAATTATTCATCAAGAAAAATACAGACTATAGATTGAAAGCTTAGAAGAAAACCTAAAACACTTTAAATTTAATTATGATTCTTTCCGAAATGAGCAATTTTTAGATTAAATTCAATAATGTAAGAGCCTTTTTTTTAAAAAAAAACTAAATCTTAAAAGGCTTTAATTAGAAATTTTGAATGAAAATTAATACCTTTTAGTTGGGAGTGGCAGCATTGTAGAAGAAATACATATAACTCAATAGACTAATTAATAAGATATTAATGATTTAGCAAAATTCTTAGGTTCAATTGATAAAAATTATCTGAAATCATTAACTATTTTACTTTCACCTCTTTTTAAATCTGTGCATTTAAATACAGAATAGTTGCAGCTTACTTTACTATAGCTAGAAGGACTAAATCATATTGATTATGATTTTACCAATGCAAGATAGTATTTCAATACATTATTAGCATTTATTAGTGATAGAATGGTAAATTAAATTTAATTTGCTAATTTAAAATTCATGATAGAAGATTAATTTCAAGAAGATCTCTTGATTAAAAATTTATAAACTTAATTTAAATATAAAAATGAGCTTCAAAGTGTTGAAATTAAAATAATTACTAATTTGAATAGCTTTTTTTGGATAGCAAAATATAAAAATAATGAGCAAATTCAACTTTAAATATTTTATAAGAAGAAAATTGTCAGCATTTTCACAAGCATAATATTAGAATTGAGCAAATGTATATCCAATATTAATTTAGATCTTAAAATATTTGAAGTTGATTATAATTTACATTTAAAAATGAAAGGAGATGAGCTTAAGAATAATTAAAATAAATAATTGATTTGCCTGAAAGAAAAAGAATAAAATAGATTACCTTTACAAGAATTAAGAGTAAAAAGTGCAATAAATATAGAATTAAATTAATAATTTAACTTTAGTGATTTAAATGAATCATCACCTATTTAAACAGAATATTTAAAAATCAGCTAATGTAAAAATTTATAAAACAATAACTTGTTAACCAAACAATTCTTTGGTTTCAAGGAATTGCTGGTATAAGGATATATTTTTGCAGATAGTAAATTTATACAAAAAATATTAGAAACAAAAACCATATTATCCTTTTAGTATATTTAAGATCTAGTTATTAATCTTGACACTATAACAGAATTTAGAGATTATTTGAGAGGATTAAAAGTGGAAAATCAGCAGCTAAGTTAATTAAGAGTTTTCAAAATCTAATACTTAAAAAAAAGTTTTCATGTTAATAAAATAAAAAAATTAAAAAGTATAGTTATTTGTTGATTTATATTTATTTAAATATAGCATAAAATAAATTGTTCTAATAAGCTTTTTAATTTAATTATTGATTTTTAAATTCCTAAACCTAGGAAATTTAAATTTAAAAAATTTTTTATAAAATAAAATTATTAAAACACTTTACAAGAAAATTATTTTTGTTTCTTTTCTGACTAATTTGAAATTTGTTTAAAGACAACAAACAATCATTAATAAAATGAGCTTGGATTAGTAACAAAAAATATAAATTACATTTAAATTAATTCTTTTACTGGATAATTAAAAATATTCAGAATTTATATGATATAAATAAATTAATTTGATAAAGTAGGAGTTAATGGGAATCTTAAAATATCTTATTTTGACTTTGTTTTTACTTCATTATTATAATTTATTTATTTTTATACTAAGATTTTTCAAAGATATAATTGCTTCTATATCAATTTATTAATTTAAATATTGTTAAAAATCTCAAAATTAAAAAAAAAATGAGTAAAATTGTAAGGTAGTATATTTTATTTTAGTCTTAATTTTCTTGGAAATGTAATATTATTTGATTATTATTTGTTTTAAAAAGTAATAAAAAAGCTGTTCCCGTTCCCTAAAAAATAGTAGCAAATTGAACTTTTATTGATAAAATCCATAAGCTAATCAAAAAATAAATAAAATTGCTAAAAAAGTAGAAAAATATAAATTAGATATGAAAAGACCAAAAATACTAGTTTTAGCAAGCTTATCGATCATTATAACAATCATATCAGCTATAATAGTTTTATATTTCACTTTGTTAAAATAAAAATAATATATTTCTGATTTTTCAAGCCTATTATTTGATAAACAAATTTAGCATATTTCTTGTATTACTGCCACTCTTTCAAGCTAAATTAGTAGAGAAGCTTAAATATTCCCTACATTCGCAACTACACTTAATAACTTTGTTGTTAAAGTGCTTAATGGAACTATAAATATCTATCCAGGTCATGTATACTCCTTAATCAACTTTAATTTGCTTTAATAACAAAAAGAAGAAGACACCCTCTCCTCTTTAATAAAATTAGACCCTAATCTAGTTAATAATTGGCAGTTTGGTCTATTATTTTTTATAAAAGATCTAGATGAAATTGCTAAATAGTATCTATTAAACATTTATAAATATAACATTTTATAGAGATCTTTCTAACATGATAATGATATATAGTAAAGCGAAAGGAAAATAAAATTTGATAATATTTTTTTTGCAGTAGAATAACCAAATATTGTTATAAATAGCAAAAATAATACAATTTTTTAAAGTTTTTTATCTAAAAAGTGCTAAGAAGGAAATGAAAATTAAAACTACCCTCATTGCCAATCTTGGTTTTAAAATACAGTAAATTAAACATATATTTAATTTCATCCACCTTAACTGATCAAAGTTGCTAATAAAAGCTTAATTAGCTAGCTATAATGTTAGCAGCTTATACATAAAAACTATCTTTTTAGTTTAAATAATAATCAAATAATTCTTTGTGCATAGACTATATTAACATAATTCAAAAACTATTTTACTAATTTAGGCAATTACAATTAATACACTTATTTAATTGATTCTTCGAGTTTAATTGTGCTTTAACATTAAAATATTAGTTCTGATAATCTTGATGATTTTTATTAAGAAGTATTTTAATATGTAAATGAAAAATCATAAGCATAAGAATTGAGTATTTCTATCTAAAATTATATTTAAAATTTAGATTGCATATAAAATAAAGATTTAGAACATAAAATTTAATTTTGTTAACAATAAATAAATTTTACAGCTAATAGCATATAAAATGTTGTTTTGTTATCTCCAATAATTATTTAACAAAAGCTTTAAATTTCAAATCTTTTTAACCTAAACTCAAATAAACTTCATAGTTATTAATAAATACCTTATTTAATTATTAGTTTTTTGTCTAAAAGCGATTTCAAAACATGGGAATACAATTTAAGCTAAACATTAGAAAAATATTTCATCTTATTTACAATATTTCTTTCCATACTTACCATTCCTTTATCAATTTTTGTTTATGCTTACTTATTAAATCACTTTATTGCTATAAATGATTAAGTTGATATTTTAATAAATATTTTGAAAGAAATGGAATCACATAAATTTGATAACAATATTCATTCAAACAATTTAGAAGATTTATTTTTTTCTTAAGAAACTAAATTTCTATCAAAGCTTTTAGGTAATTTATTAAATATTATTATACACTTCAGAAAATATATTTGACATAAATGACACCTAAACCCTCATTAAGTTGAGTAGCCACTTAACATTCTTTTAAAAAATTTGCAATATCCATGCTGAGGGTATTACTAAAAACAACATAGGTACTCTTCTGTTGGCTAAAGGTCATCTTTTTGAGGCTCTTGAGTATTTTGTGTAATCTATTGTATGCGCGAGATACGAAATTCAATAGTTTTGTAAAGAAAATCTTTACTCATTTAGTGCTTTTTTACTTTCTGAGTTTGGATACTCAAATAATATGCAAGAAATTATCTCCAAATAAAATAATAGAATTTCAGTAAGCAATTAATTAATTAAGAATTTAATTTATTCTTTAATGAAAGTCAAATTAAAACATCTCTTAAAAACAATTTAATTCAAAGAAAATTTTTTACATTTTTAAATGAAAAAGTGAAAGTATAACTTAATTAAACTTATTTTATATAAATAAAAAATGAATAAAAAATTTCAAAAAAAATATTTTTAAATCTTTAACATTATAATTAAGGTATTTTTCATACTCATTTATCCACTTCAATTGATTTCATTATTTTTAATAAAAGTTAAAAAAAGAAAAGGAAAATTCATTTAAATTTTTTATAAAAAAAATAAATTTATATTTTTTTAAATTAAATAAAATTCTTAAAAATTAATTTAGATAAAGTTCATAAAAGAAAAAGAGCAGTGTAACTAAATAGAGCACTTAAAAGACAGTAAATTCATCAGTTAATAAATTAAAAAAGCAAGAATCTAATTACTCACAATCATCTTAAATAGATCCAAATTTGATGGGAAAGTTAAAATTGTATAATTAATTTTTAAAATAAAATGATATAATGGAACAAGCAGTGAGCTTTGATGAATCTAAAGATGAATTAAAGGAATAAAGAATATACCTTTTATAAAATTTATATTCAAGAAATAGAAATTTTAATATAACTCTGATACTTATTAATGCTTTTTACAAGAGTAGCTTCAATTTTTGGAATGAGTTAAATGAACAAATGGACTTATGTTCTCGAATATCAAATTATCTTCCTTAAAAGGATTTATTACAATATGAAATACTTACTGTAAGATATAAAATTCTATTTGAGTTAAAATAAGTAAAAAAATTAGACTATGTAGAAAAAGAAATAGAAAATATTATTCAAAATCATAAGTAATAGAAAGAGTAGCTGTTATAGAGTAATTTATTTAAAAATAGTAAATACCAATACTAAGAAACTTTAAATTAAGTTAAATAATTGAATGAAAGTTCTAACAGTACCATTATTTCAAATAATCAGTTATACAAATATAAAGATCAAATCCCATCAAGAGGATTTAAATCAATTCCTCAGACAAGAAAAAAACCTAGTTTATTCAAAAAAGCATAAATTTAAATAAAAATGAAAAATTTAAAGAAATAATACAGTAGATTTTATATTAAAATAATTCAGTTTATCAATTTATTATCAAATTAAATGATACAAAAAAAATATTTCTTGAGAATAAAGTTCTAAATAGTTTATTGCTGAAGCCTAATTTAACAGAATACGATTATAGAAATTACTTTTTAAACAAAGTTAGTGAAGTTATTACATACTGCAAAAAATTCCAAAAGCTAGATATTCTTTTTGACTTTAGAAATAATTTAGACTCAGCAGTTTAAGATTATTATTTACTTAATAATTACTACTCTATTGATAATTTAAACTGTATATTTACAGTTTTTAAATCTTAATTCTTAGTATAAAGTGGCTAATTTAAGTAGGCTGCTGAGATGTTAACAAGCTTATTTGAAAAAAATAAATAAATTATGTCTCATTTTTCAATAAAAATTTGTATGGTGCTTAAAGAGATTTTTGCAAAAACTAAAATTTAATCAACAGAATTCAATCAATTTTTTTTAAAATTTGACAATAACATGTCTATGTAAATTGCTTTGATATTTGATTGTCAGAACAATAGTGAATTAATCTTTTAATCAGTTTAACTCTTTAGCAATCTCATTAATTAAGTTCTCAACTGGGCTAGAGATCAGTTAGGAATTATCTTAGCTGAACAAAATTAGATGATAGTTGAAGCTTTTATGCCTATGATGAATATCTAACAAATCAAATTTTTATAAAACTAAATTATAAAAAAACTGATGGGCGTAATTAATGGTGATGTAAACTAACTTTTTGAAAAATTAAGCTCAAAAATATATGATGATATATGTCTTTTAGATGACCAAAATAAACAACAATTAAAAGTTAAGGAATCTTTTATCAACTAATTAAACATTTCTTAATAAAATTAATATAGTCCTAAATTTACAAAAAACTATGCTTTAGATAGTATATTTGAAGAAAAATTACTTTTAAGCTAAGAATTAGATAAATCTTAAATTTCCTTAATAAGCGAAGAACCCACAGTTTATAAAAATAATTTAAGAGGTCTTTAATAAGTGGGAAGTGTTAGAAATTTTATTAACATAAGAGAACATTACTAAGCTTAGAGAAATATCTAAAAAAACTCAAGTAAAAAGCCTCAATAATAGATTTTCACCCCAAAAATTTTAACTCACTTAGGTGATGAAAACTTGATCTAATCTCAAATTGAAGATTCAAATCAAATAGTTGCTATGAATAAAATTTGTTAATTAACAAGCGAACACTTCTTCCATATATCAATCCGTAAAGCCCTTTCAAGTTTATTTGTCAACCAAATAAAATATGAGTAAATAAATTAAAGATTATAAAAAAGTAGTGGATTAAAATTCAATTTTCAGTATAACTTTATGTAATAGAGATATATTATATACTGCACAAAATAACTAAACATATAGAATAATTTTTTGTTTTAAAAGCTTAGCTAAATTTTATCTGCATTAAATATTTAAGTGATAATATTACTTCAATTTACTGGATCTTCTTTTATAGAGTAGTAACCAGGATAAGTATATATTTATAAAAAAGTTGAAGTATTCAGAGTATTCTATCATGATAAGCAAATTATTAATTTCTTGAAAAACTAGAGAAATAAAGTTAATTTCTACAGCTATTCTACATAGATTTAGCATTATTGATTTCCAAAAATATCTTCTGATGTATAAATACATGAAAAAAGTTTGTTTTAAAAATAAAAAAAATTTAATTAACTTATTATATTGTATTCCAAATCGAAAAAAAATATGTACATTTGATCATTAAAAAATATTTTTAAAAGGATTAAAAATAATTCATTTTTCTAATATCTTTAAGTATTTTTTTTAAATTGCAACCATTTTTGTTTGAAAATATACATAATAATATAAAAATAATTAAATTTAAGATTAATAAATATTTTTCTATTTATTTTATGAAATTAGTATTAATCGTCTACTTAAATTTAAAAATTATTTAATTTTTTTAATAATTTGGTTCTTATTTTAAAGATATTCGTATAAAAATATTTGGTGTAATTGTAATAAATATTAAAAATAAATTATTTATTTTAATTTTAATTTCAAAATAATAGAATTTATAATTTTTATAATTAATTTTATTAACTCCCTCCGCTTCTCCTCTTTTTATTATTCATATTTATTTACAAAATAAATAAATGAAAATTTATCAAATTTTAAAAACATAAATTTGAAAATTTTAAATTAAATTTTAGTAAATACAATTTAATTGAATTTAATTCTTTTTTTAGTTTAATATAAAATTTAGCATATAGACAGAAATTATTAATAAAAAGGATTTGCTTTGAAAGCTAAAAATATCAAAAACATCTTAAGTAATTCTTTTACTAAGTGATTAAAAATAGCCAGAATATATATTAATTTATTTGATTAAATTAATAAAATAGGATTGAGTGATGGTATATTAAAAACATCTAAATTTGACTCTTTTTCTATCTTATTACCAAATGAATTTATGCATTAATTAATTTGTTAACATTTTTCAAAGAAATATTGTCTTGTTATCAATTTTTTTTGACTAAAAAATATAAAAAACCACAGAATTTCAATAATCCTTAATAAAATTTTAAGATTACATTATTATATTTTAATATTAACTTATTTAGAAATTTAGTATTGTTTGTCTGAAAAAGCAATATAAAAAATTAGTTCCACCAAATAATTAATTAGATAATCGTTGAATTTTTATTGATAAAATCATAATATTAATTGCTAATCTTTATTTTAGAAAGAAAAGTAAATAAGAAATGAAAAGATAGAATAAAATACTAGTTGTAGCAAGCTTACCGATTATTATAACAATCATATCAGCTATAATTGGTTTATATATCATTTTATTAAAATAAAAATAATATATTTCTGATTTTTCAAACCTATTATTTGATATATAAATTAAGCATATTTCTAGTATTGCTGCTACTCTTTCAAGTTAAATTAGTAGAGAAGCTTAAATATTCCCTACTTTTGCAACAGCGCTTAATAACTTTATTGCTAAAGTATTTAATCACAATATAAATATCTATCCAAGTCATGTATATTCATTAGTCAACTTTGATTTACTTTAATAATTAAATGAAGATTCATATCTCTCTTCTTTAATAAAATTAAACCCTAATCTAGTTAATAATTGGTAGAGAGATAAATTATTTTTTATAAAAGATCTTGATGAAAATGCTAAATAATATTTATTAAACCTCTACAGATAAAGCATTTTATAGCGATCTTTCCTACATGACAATGATATATACTCTAACAATCGGAAAATAATTTTTGATAATATTTTTTATGCAGCAAAATAACCAAATTTCCTTTTAAATAGTAAAAACAAAACAATTTTTGAAAACTTTTTATCTTAAATGTGCTAATAAGGAAATGAAAATTAAAACTACCCTTATTGCTAATCCTGGTTTTAAAATACAATAAATTAACCATATATTCAATTTCATCCACCTAAACTGATCAAAGTTGCTAATATAAGCTAAATTGGTCAGTTATAATGCTAGCCACTTTTAGATAACAGCTATCTTTATAATTCAAATATCTTATAAATAATTCTTTGTGCATAGACTATTATAACATAATTCAAGAATTACTTTACTAGTTTAGGTAATTATTACAGTTAATAAGCATACTTAGTTGATTCTTCAAGTTAAATTGTACTTTAGCATTAAAATAAAAATATTAGTTCTAATAATCTTGATAGTTTTTATTAAGAAGTACTTTCACTTGTAAATGATAAATCATAAGCGTAAAAATTGAATACCTCTATTTAGAATTATCTATAAAATTTAGTTTGCATATAAAATAAAGATTATTTAGATACTAAAATTTAATATTGTTAATAATAAATAAACTTGACAGTGAATAGCACATAAAATATTGTTTTAATATCTCCTATAATTATTTAACAAAAACGTTAAATTTCAAATATTTTTAACTTAAACTCTAGTAAACTTCATAACGATTAACAAATACCTTATTTAATTGTTTGCTTTTTGTCTGAAAGTGATTTCAAAACATGGGAGTATAACTTGAGCTAACGTTTGGATTATTACTTCATTGTATTTACTGTATGTCTTTCAGTTCTTACTGTCCCTCTATCAATTTTTTTTTATGCTTACTTATTAAGTCACTTTATTGTAATGGATAATTAAGTTGATTGCTTAATAAATATTTTGAAAGAAATGGCTTCACATAAATTTGATAACAACATTCTTTCAAACAATTTAGAAGACTAATTTTTTTCTTATGAAACTAAATTTCTTTATCAAAGCTTTTAGGCAATTTATTAAATATTATTATACACATCAGAAAATATTTTTGAAATAAACGATACAGAAACGCTAATTAAGCTGAGTAATCATTTAAAATTCTTTAAAGAATTTTATAATATTCATGCTGAGGGAATAACCAACAATAACATAGCTACTCTCCTAATGGCTAAAGGTCATCTTTTTGAGTCTCTTGAGTATTTTGTTTAATCTATTGTATGCGCAAGATATGAAATTCAATAGTTTTGTAAAGAAAATCCTTACTCATTTAGTGCTTTTTTAATTTCTGAGTTTGGATACTCAGATAATATACAAGAAATTATCACAGAATAAAATAATAGATTTTCAGTAAGCAATTAATTATAAATTAATTTTTTCTTTATTTAAAATCAAATTAAAATACCTCTATAAAAAATTAAAATAAAATTAAAAATTATTTTTAAAATAAATAGATAAAATTCGTAAATGAGAAGAAAAAGAGCAATGTGACTAAATAAAGCTCTTAAAAGACAGTAAATTCATCAGTTAATAAATTAAAAAAATAAACAACTAATTTCTCATAATCAGCTTAAGTTGATCCAAGTTTTTTAGAAAAATTAAAATTGTACAATTAATTTTTAAAATAAAACAATATTATGGAATAGTAGATTATTTTTGATGATTCTAATGATGAATTAAAGGAATAAAGAATATACCTTTTATAAAATTTATATTCAAGAAATAGAAATTTAATTATATCTCTGCTTCTTATTAATGCTTTTCACAAGAATAGCTTCAATTTTTGGAATGAGATAATTGAGATATTGGACTTGTTAACTAGAATAACAGAGTATCTCCCTTAAAAAGAATTATAACAATATGAAATATTAACTGTAAGATACAAAGCTCTACTTGAGTTAAAAAAAGTAAATAAATTAGACTATGTAGAAAAATAGATAGAAAATATTATTCAAAATAATAAGCAATCGAAAGAATAGCTTTTATTGAGTAAAATCTTTAAAAATAGTAAATAATAACAATATGAATTTGTAAATTAAATGAAATAATTTAATGAAATTTCTAACAGTTTTATCATTCAAAATAGCCCAATATATAAGTATAAAGATCAAAGTCCCATCAAGAGGAGTTAAATCACTTCCTCAGAAAAGAAAAAAACCTAGATTATTCAAAAAAGTATATATTTAAATAAAAATGAAGCATCTAAAGATATTTCTATACAGACTAATTATTAAAACAACTCGATTTATTAATTTATTATCAAATTAAATGATACAAAAAAGATATTTCTTTAGAATAAAATTCTAAATAACGGATTGCTGAATCTTAATTTAGCAGAAAATGATTATAAAAATTACTTTTTAAACAAAGTTAATGATATTATTATATACTGCAAGCAAAATCAAAAGCTAGATTTTCTTTTTGACTTTAGAAATAATTTAGATTCAGCAGTTTAAGATTATTATTTACTTAACAATTACTACTCGCTTGATAATTTAAACTGTATTTTTACCGTTTTTAAATCTTAATTTTTGGTTTAAAGTGGCTAATTTAAGAAGGCTGCTGAGATATTAACAAGTTTATTTGAAAATTAAAAATAAATTATGTCTCACTATTCAATAAAAATTAGTATGGTGCTGAAAGAGATTTTTGCAAGATCAAAAATTCAATCTAGAGAATTTAATCAATTTTTTCAATAATTCGACAATAACATATCAATGTAAATTGCTTTGATATTTGATTGTGAGAAAAGTAGTGAATTAATCTTTTAATCAGTTTAACTCTTTAGCAATCTCATTAATCAAGTTCTCAACTGGGCTAGAGATCAGTTAGGAATTATATTATCTGAACAAAATTAGAAAATTATTGAAGCGTTTATGCCTATGATGAATATTTAGCAAATCAAATTTTTATAAAACCAAATTATAAAAAAACTGATGAACATCATTAATAATGGAGATGTAAACTAACTTTTTGAAAAATTAAGCTCAAAGATATATGATGATATATATCTTTTTGATGACCAAAATAAACAACAATTTAATGATAAAGAATCTTTTATCAACTAATTAAGTGTCTCTTAGTAAAACTAAAGCAACCCATAAGCCGCAAAGAATTATGCTTTAGATAGTATTAGAGAAGAGAAATTACTTATTAGCTAAGAATACGATCTATCTTAAATTTCCTTAATAAGTGAAGAACCCACTGTTTATAAAAATAATTTAAGAGGTCTTTAATAAATTGGAAATGTTAGAAATTTTATTAACACAAGAGAAACATACTAAAATTAGAGAAATATCCAAAAAAATTGGAGTAAAAAACCTCAATAACTGATTTTCACTCCTAAAATTTTAACTCACTTAGGTGACGAAAGCTTGATCTAATCTCATATTGAAGATTCAAACTAAACAGTTGCTATGAATGAAATTTATTAATTAAAAAATGAACACTTCTTCCATATATCAATCCATAAAGCTCTTTCAAGTTTGTTTGTCAACCAAATAAAATATGAGTAAATAAATTAAAGATTACAAAAAAGCAGCGGATTAAAATTTAATTTTCAGTATAACTTTAAACAATACAGATATATTATATACTGCACCAAACAGCTAAGCATAAAGAATAATTGTTTGTTTTAAAAGCTTTGCTAAATTTTATCTGCATTAAATATATAAGTGATAATATTACTTCAAATTGCTGGATCTTCCTTTATTGAGTAGTAACCAGGACAAACATATATTTATAACAAAATTGAAGTATTTAGAGTATTTTATAATGATTAATAAATTGTTAATTTCTTGAAAAACTAGAGAAACAAAGTTAATTTCTACAGTTATTCAACTCAAATATAGCACTATTGATTCATAAAATTTTAACTAATTTTATTAATACGCTAACAACTGCAGAAAAAAGTTAGTTTATTTTAAATGAATAAATTTAAATTAAATAATAATCGTCGATTTCGAAGAAAAGAAACTGGAGTCTTTTTTAAAAAAAATATATTTACATTATTATAAATTAAAATTATTAAAAATTTTAAAGTTTGAAATTAATTTTATTTATACATTTTTCTTAATTTAATTTTTTATAATTAAATATATAAATAAGTAAGTTTGATATTTAAAACAGAGATGAAATGAATCCATTTTCATATCCTTTTTTTAGAATTCGAGTATATAAAAAAATAATTATATATCTATTTGAAAATGACAATCCTATTTTTCACAATTTTTTTTCTTTATGGTGTTATATATGAGTAACTAACTATGTATATGAAATAAATATTTTACAATAAAGTATATTAGCTTTAAAATTAAATTTAATGATTACTTAGTTTTTAGTTATCCTTGAAATAAGCAGAGAAATAATTATCATTTTTTCTATAAAAAATAAAATTTTACATTTTTTAAATATAATTTGAGAATATTAAATCATCTCTTGTTACATCATAAAATTATCATTCTTTAGATTTCTTAACATACTTAAAATTTATTTTATTCATTTAATATATATATTTTTATAGAAAGATATTTGTTATGCTAGCTAGATCTATAATTTCTTCCTCACTGATTTTATTTTCATTAAATTTAAAGTGATTGATTACCAAATAGAGAATTTTTTAAAATTATATATTTAATTTCCTAATCTGATAATTATTATTGCAAGTTATTTTTTAGTTGAAATATTTATTAAAATACCATAAATACAAATAGAGATAATTAAGATTAAATGGTTTTTTGATGTTTTGCATAATTTAAGGTATATCAGTTTATTTATTGTATGTATTTGATTATTACTTTTATAAATATTTTTAATATAGGCATTTATGTCTTAATGATATTTCAAATAAATTGTTTTAATATATAATTAATATAAAATAATTTGTAAAATTCATAAATTAATTACTGTATTATTTTTTAAATAAATAAATCGATTATAATTAGGATTAGAAATAAAGTAAATTTAATAAATTGTTCAATTTGAATAATCAGAATTATTAAAAAATTTTTTGATTTCAATTCTCAAAAAAGAAACATTGCTAGGTTAGAAAAAGATGAGTCTTTAAACTGATTTCAAATTAATGAATAATGCAGAATATAGAAAACAAACTCTTGAAAATATAAGAAAAAGAGGGAATTATAAAATGTTATTGATAAAAAATAAGCTTAGAAAATTATTAATAGAAGATATTTAAAAATTAGATTTAAATACAGAAGATTGCATATTATTTAAACAAACAAAATAATTAATTAATGTATAATTATTATAATATTTATTATAAAAAGTGTACAATAATGTAAAATAAATCTAATTAAGATTTTAGTTATGTAAATTAAAATAAAATAAGACTTATATGAAAATATGATTAAATATATTTAATATTGTGATTTTACTGGACTTAAATAAACAACCCCATTATTTTTTAAATTAAATTAATACATATATTAAAAACTTCAGAATTTATTTCAATAATCCTTAAAAAAAAAATTTTTAAATTACATTGCTATATTTTAATGTTATCTTATTTAGAAATTTAATTCTGAAAAAGCAAAAAAAAAATTACTTCTACTAAATAATTGAATTCTAATTGATTGAATCATAATAAAGAATAATTCAATTTCTAAAAAATATCATAAAGTAAATTAGAGATGAAAAGATAGAATAAAATACTAGTTGGAGCATGCTTACTAATTATAATAACAATCATATCAGCTATAATGGGTTTATATTTCATTTTATTAAAATAAAAATAATATATTTCTGATTTTTCAAACCTATTATTTGATATACAAATTAATCATACTTTTAGTATTACTGCCACTCTTTCAAGCTAAATAAGCAGATAAGCTTAAATATTCCCTACATTTGCAACTGCGCTTAATAACTTTGTTGCTAAAGTGCTTAATGGCACTATAAATATCTAGCCAGCTCATGTATATTCCTTACTTAACTTTGATTTGCTTTAATAATAACAAGAAGATTCATATCTCTCTTCTTTAATAAAATTAGACTCTAATCTAGTTAATAATTGGTAGAATGATAAAGTATTTTTTATAAAAGATCTTGATGAAAATACTAAATAATATTTATTAAACTTCTACAAATAAAGCATTTTATAGAGATCTCTCCTACATGATAATGATAAACACTCTAGCAATCGGAAAATCATATTTGATAATTTCTTTTATGCAGCAAAATAACCGAACATCATTATAAATAGTAAAAACAAAACAATTTTTGAAAACTTTTTATCTTAAATGTGCTAATAAGAAAATGAAAATGAAAATTAAAACTACCCTCATTGCTAATCCTGGTTTTAAAATACAATAAATTAAACATATATTCAATTTCATCCATCTTAACTGATCGAAGTTGCTAACATAAGCTAAATTGGTCAGCTATAATGCTAGCAACTTTTAGATAACAGCTTTTTTTATAATTCAAATATCAATGAAATAATTCTTTGTGCTTAGACTATTATAACATAATTCAAAAATTACTTTACTAATTTAGGCAATCTTTACAATCAATAAGCGTACTTTGTAGATTCTTCAAGTTAAATAGTATTTTAACGTTAAAATAATAATTTTAGTGCTAATAATCTTAATGGTTTTTATTAAGAAGTACTTTCACTTGTAAATGATAAATCATAAGCGTAAAAATTGAATATTTCTATTTAAAATTATCTTTAAAATTTAGTTTGCATATAAAATAAAGATTATTTAGATACTAAAATTTAATATTGTTAATAATAAATAAACTTTACAGTGAATAGCACATAAAATGTTGTTTTAATATCTCCCATAATTATTTAACAAAAGCATTAAATTTCAAATCTTTTTAACTTAAACTCAAGTAAACATCAAAACGATTAATAAATACCTTATTTAATTGTTTGCTTTTTGTCTTAAAGTGATTTCAAAATATGGGAGTAAAACTTGAGGTAAAATTTAGATTTTTATTTCATTGTATTTACTGTATGTCTTTCAGTTCTTACAGTTCCTCTCTCAATTATTGTTTATGCTTACTTATTAAGTCACTTTATTGTAATGGATGATTAAGTTGATTGCTTAATAAATATTTTGAAAGAAATGACTTCACATAAATTTGATAGCAATACACTTTCAAACGATTTAGAAGATTTATTTTTTTCTTAAGAAACTAAATTTCTTTATCAAAGCTTTTAGGCAATTTATTAAATATTATTATATACATCAGAAAATATCTTTGAAATCAACGACACAGAAACGCTGATTAAGCTGAATAATCATTTAAAATTCTTTAAAGAATTTTGTAATATCCATGCTGAGGGAATTACCAACAATAACATAGGCAGTCTTCTGTTGGCTAAAGGCCATCTTTTTTAGGCTCTTGAGTATTTTGTGTAATCTGTTGTATGTGCAAGATATGAGATTCAATAGTTTTGTAAAGAAAATCCTTACTCATTTAGTGCTTTTTTACTTTCTGAGTTTGGATATTCAAATAATATACAAGAAATTATATAAGAATAATATAATAAATTTCCAGTATGCAATTATTAGCTTTTTTTCTTTATTTAAAATCAAATTAAAATACCTGAAATAAAAATTAATAAAAAGAAATTATTTTTTACACATTTTTTAAAAAAAATAAAGGAAAATTAAAAATTATTTTTTAAATTAATAGATAAAATTGATAAAAGAAAAGAAAAAAATCAGTGTGACTAAATAGAGCTCTTAAAAAATAGTAAATTAAATAGTTAATAGATTAAAAAAGTAAACAAGTAACTATTCATTATCAGCTGAAGTAGATCCAAGTTTATTAGAAAAATTAAAATTGTACAATTAATTTTTAAAATAAAACAATATTATGGAACAATAGATTACTTTTGAAGAGTTTAAAGATGAATTAAAGGAATAAAGAATATATCTTTTGTAAAATTTATACTCAAGAAATAGGAATTTAACTATAACTCTGCTTCTTATTAATGCTATTTAGAAGAATAGCTATAATTTTTGGAATGAGGTAATTGAGCAATTGGACTTATTAACAAGAGTATCAGAGTATCTCCCTTAAAAAGAATTATAAAAATATGAAATATTAATTTTAAGATACAAAGCTCTTTTTGAGTTAAAAAAAATAAAAAAATTAGATTATGTAGAAAAATAGATAGAAAATATTATTCAAAATTATAAGCACTCAAAAGACTAGCTATTAAATAGTAATTTCTTTAAAAATATTAAATAGCAACAATAAGCATTTGTAAATTAAATCAAATAATTTCGTGAAATTTCTAATAGTTTTATCATTCCAAATAACTCTAAATATAAGCAAAAAGATCTAAGTCCAATCTTGAGGAGTTAAATCCCTACTTCAGACAAGAGAAAATCCTAATTTATTAAAAAAAATATATATTTAAATATAAATGAAACATCTAAAGATATTTCAATAGAGACTTATAATTAAAATAACTCGATTTATTAATTTATTATCAAATTAAATGATACAAAAAATATTTTTCTTTAGAATAAAAGTCTAAATAACGGATAACTGAAGATTAACTTATTAGAAAATGATTATAGAAATGACTTTTTAAACAAAGTTAATGACATTATTATATACTCCAAGCTAAACCAAAAACTAGATATTCTTTTTGAATTTAGAAATAATTTAGACTCAGCAGTTTAAGATTACTATTTATTAAATAATTTCTACTCGCTAGATAATTTAAACTGTTTTTTTACAGTTTTTAAATCTTAATTCTTGGCATAAAGTGGCTAATTTAAGAAGGCTGCTGAGATGTTAACAAGCTTATTTGAAAATAAAAAATAAATTATATCTCACGAATCAGTTAAAATTTGTATGTAGCTCAATGAAATTTTTGCAAAATCAAAAATTCAATCTAGAGAATTTAATGAATTTTTTCAAAAATTCGACAATAACATATCAATGTAAATTGCTTTGATATTTGATTTTTAGGACAATAATGAATTAATCTTTTAATCAGTTTAACTCTTTAGTAATCTCATTAATCAAGTTCTAAACTGGGCTCGAGATCAGTTAGGAATTATATTAGCAGAACAAAATTAGAAGATTGTTGAAGCTATTATACCTATGATGAATATTTAACAAATCAAATTTTTATAAAACCAAATTATAAAAAGACTGATGGAAGTAATTAATGGTGATGTAAACTAACTTTTTGAAAAATTAAGCTCAAAGATATATGAAGATATTTGTCTTTTTGATGAACAAAATAAATAGCAGTAAAATGATAGGGAATCTTTAATCAACTAATTAAGCATTTCTTAATAAAGCTAATATAGTCCTAAAATTACAAAAAATTATGCTCTAGATAGTATATGTGAAGAGAAATTACATTTAAAAAAGGAATAAGATCAATCTTAAATTTCTTTAATAAGTGAAGAACCCACTGTTTATAAAAATAATAAAAGAGGTCTTTAATAAATTGGAAGTGTTAGCAATTTTATTAGCATAAGAGAATATTGCTAAACTTAGAGTTATATCCTAAAAAACTCAAATAAAAAACCTCAATAATTGATTTTCACTCCAAAAATTTTAATTCACTAAGGCGATGAAAGCCTGGTTTAATCTCATATTGAAGATTCAAGTTAAATAGTTGGTATGAATGAAATTTGTTAATTAACAAGTGAACATTTCTTCCATTTATCAATCCATAAAGCTCTTTCAAGTTTGTTTGCCAATCAAATAAAATATGAGGAAATAAATTAAAGATTACAAAAAATGGGAGGATTAAAATTCAATTTTCAGAATAGCTTTAAGCAAAAAAGATATATTATATACTGCACCAAATAACTAAGCATTAATAATAATTCTTTATTTTTAAAACTTTGCGAAATTTTATCTGCTTTAAAAATATAAGTGATAATATTACTTCAATTTGCTGGATCTTCCTTTATTGAATAGTAACCAGGACAAACATATATTTATAACAAAATTGAAGTATTCAGAGTATTTTATAATGATTAATAGATTGTTAATTTCTTGAAAAGCTAGAGAAACAAAGTTAATTTCTACAGTTATGTAACTCAAATATAGCATTATTGATTCATAAAATTAGTTAAAATTCTATTAATACACTAACAAGCTGCAGGAAAAAATTAATTTATTGCAAAAAAATAAATTTAAATTAACTTATGAGTATATATTATTTTTTGCAAAAATTTGCAAATTGCTAATTACTTATTGCAAATAAATTGTAAAAAATTAAAAATTATTTTAAAAAAGTAGTTTTTAATATTTTATTTAAACAAAAATATATTAAAAAAATAAAAACGAAT
Organism: Tetrahymena thermophila SB210; assembly: GCF_000189635.1. Classification (NCBI taxonomy): domain Eukaryota; phylum Ciliophora; class Oligohymenophorea; order Hymenostomatida; family Tetrahymenidae; genus Tetrahymena; species Tetrahymena thermophila. Next base: position 961,057 of record NW_002476481.1, on the reverse strand, counting down.
TATAATTTTTAACTACTGTAATATCATTAAGAATTAATTATTATTTTTTTATTTAATTTTTTTTTCTTAACTAAATTTTTGAATGGCATTTTGCTATATATTAATTTATGCTTGTATAAAATTTTACATATAAATTAAAATATATACTAATAATATCGATATATTATCTAACATTGTTAAATATATCTGTATAATATACTAATATTTATATTATTTTAGATAATAACTTTATCACAACTAAAATATTAAGAACTACAGAATTTCAATAAACCTTTATAAAAATTTTAAGATTACATGATTATATTTTTATGCTAACTTATTTAGAAATTTAATATTATTTGGCTGGCTGGGAAGCAATATAAAAAATTAGTTCTACCAAATAATTAGAGGTTCATTGAATTTTTATTGATAAAATTATAATATTAATTAACAACATTTATTTTAGAAAGAATAATCTAATTTCTTAAAAAGTAGCAAAAAGTAAATTAGAAATGAAAAGATAGAATAAAATACTAGTACTTGTAGCAAGCTTACCAATTATAATAACAATCATATCAGCTATAATTGGTTTATATTTCATTTTATTAATATAAAAATAATATATTTCTGATTTTTCAAACCTATTATTTGAAACACAAATTAAGCATACTTCTAGTATTGCTGCCACTCTTTCTAGCTAAATTAGTAGAGAAGCTTAAATATTCCCTACATTTGCAACTGTACTTAATAACTTTGTTGATAAAATGTTTAACGGTGCTATAAATATCTAGCCAGGTCATGTATATTCCTTAATCAACTTTGATTTACTTTAATAATAAAAAGAAGATTCATAACTCTCTTCTTTAATAAAAGTAAACCCTAATCTAGTTAATAATTGGTAGAGTAATAAATTATTTTTTTAATAAAAGATCTCGATGAAAATACTAAATAATATTTATTATACCTCTACAAATAAAGCATTTTATAGCGATCTTTCCTACATGACAATGATATATATTCTAACAATCGGAAAATAATTTTTGATAATATCTTTTATGCAGCAAAATAACCAAATATCCTTATAAATAGTAAAAACAAAACAATTTTTGAAAGCTTTTTATCTTAAATGTGCTAATAAGAAAATGAAAATGAAATCTATCCTCATTGCCAATCATGGTTTTAAAATACAATAAATTAAACATATATTCAGTTTCACCCACCTTAACTGATCAAATTTGCTAATATAAGCTAAATTAGTCAACTATAATGCTAGGAGCTTATTGACACCAGCTATCTTTATAATTCAAATATCAATCAAATTATTCTTTGTGCATAGACTATTATAACATAATTCAAAAACTACTTTACTAATTTAGGCAATAATTAAAGTTAATAAGTGTATTTAGTTGATTCTTTAAGTTAAACTGTACTTTAACATAATAATAAAAATATTGATTCTAATAATCTTGATGGTTTTTATTAAGAAGTACTTTCACTTGTAAATGAAAAATCATAAGTGTAAAAATTGAATATCTCTATTTAGAATTATCTATAAAATTTAGTTTGCATACAAAATAAAGATTATTTGGAAAATAAAATATAATATTGTTAACAATAAATCAATTTTACAGCGAACAGCACATAAAATGTTGTTTTGATAACTCCTATAATTATATAACAAAAACATTAAATTTCGAATATTTTTAACTTAAACTCAAGTAAACTTCATAACGTTTAATAAATACCTTATTTAATTGTTTGCTTTTTGTCTGAAAGTGATTTCAAAACATGGGAGTATAACTTGAGCTAAACTTTGGATTTTTACTTCATTGTATTTACTGTATGTCTTTCAGTTCTTACTATTCCTCTTTCAATTTGTGTTTATGCTTACTAATTAAGTCACTTTATCGTAATTTATGATTAAGTTGATAGCTTAATAAATATTTTGAAAGAAATGGCTTCACATAAATTTGATAACAATGCTCTTTCAAACAATTTAGAAGATTAATTTTTTTCTTATGAAACTAAATTTCTTTATCGAAGCTTTTAGGCTATTTATTAAATGTTATTATACACATCAGAAAATATTTTTGAAATGAACGATACAGAAACGCTAATTAAGCTGAGTAATAATTTAAAACTCTTTAAAGAATTTAGCAATATCCATGCTGAGGGAATAACCAAAAATAACATAGGTACTCTTCTGTTGGCTAAAGGCCATCTTTTTGAGTCTCTTGAGTATTTTGTGTAGTCTGTTGTATGTGCAAGATACGAGATTCAATAGTTTTGTAAAGAAAATCCTTACTCGTTTAGTGCTTTTTTACTTTCTGAGTTTGGATACTCAAATAATATACAAGAAATTTTATAAGAATAAAATAATAGATTTCCGGTAAAGCAATTAATTTAGAATTAACTTTTTTCTTTATTTAAAATCAAATATATCTATCTAAAAAAATAATAAAAAGAAATAATTTTTTATTTATAAATTTAAATAATTAAAGGAAAATTAAAAATTATTTTTAAATTAAAAGATAAAATTAAAAAAAGAGAAGAAAAAGATCAGTGTGACTAAATAAAGCTCTTAAAAAATAGTAAATTCATTAGTTAATAAATTAAAAAAGTAAACAAGCAATTATTCATAATCAGTTGAAGTAGATCCAAGTTTATTAGAAAAATTAAAATAGCACAACTAATTCTTATAATAAAATAATATTATGGAACAATAGATTGTTCTTGATGAGTTAAAAGATGAATTAAATGAATAAAGAATATACCTTTTGTAAAATTTATATTCAAGAAATAGAAATTTAACTATAACTCTGCTACTTATTAATACTTTTCACAAGAATAGCTACAATTTTTGGAGTGAGGTAATTGAGCAATTAGACTTGCTAAAAAGAATATCAGAGTATCTCCCCTAAAAAGAATTATAACTATATGAAATACTAACTGTAAGATACAAAGCTCTATTTGAGTTAAAAAAAGTAAAAAAATTAGACTACGTAGAAAAATAGATAGAAAATATTATTCAAAATTATAAGCAATAGAAAGAGCAGTTATTATTGAGTAATTTCTTTAAAAATAATACATATCAACAATAAGAATTTATAAATAAAATCAAATAATTTAATGAAAGTTCTAACAGTTTTGTCATTACAAATAACCCTATATATAAATATAAAGATCAAAGTCCCATTTTGAGGAGTTAAATCACCTCCTCAGACAAGAAAAAAGCCTAATTTATTAAAAAAAGTGTATATTTTAATAAAAATGAAACATCTAAAGATATTTCAATACAAGCTTATAATTAAAATAACTCGATTTATTAATTTATTATCAAATTAAATGATACAAAAAAGGTATTTCTTTAGAATAAAACTCTAAATAAGGGATTGCTGAAGCTTAACTTAGCAGAAAATGATTATAAAAATTACTTTTTAAACAATGTTAATGATATTATTATATACTGCAAGTAAAACCAAAAGCTAGATATTCTTTTTGAATTTAGAAATAATTTAGACTCAGCAGTTTAAGATTATTATTTATTTAATAATTTTTACTCACTAGATAATTTAAACTGTTTTTTTATTGTTTATAAATCTTAATTTTTGGTGAAATGTGGTTAATTTAAAAAGGCTGCTGAGATATTAACAAGCTTATTTGAAAATAAAAAATAAATTATATCTCACTATTAAGTAAAAATTTGTATGGTGCTGAATGAAATTTTTGCCAAATCGAAAATTCAATCTAGAGAATTTAATGAATTTTTTCAAAAATTCGACAATAACATATCAATGTAAATTGCTTTGATATTTGATTGTTAGAACAGTAGTGAATTAATCTTTTAATCAGTTTAACTCTTTAGCAATCTCATTAATCAAGTTCTTAATTGGGATAGAGATCAGTTAGGAATTATATTAGCTCAACAAAATTAGTAGATTGTTTAAGAGTTTATGCCTATGATGAATATTTAATAAATCAAATTTTTATAAAACCAAATTATAAAAAGACTAATGGAAGTCATTAATGGGGATATAAACTAACTTTTTGAAAAACTAAGCTCAAAGATATATGAAGATATTTCTCTTTTTGATGACCAAAATAAAAAACAGCTCAATGATAAAGATTCTTTTATCAATTAATTAAGCGTTTCTTAATAAAGTTAATTTAGTCCTAAAATTACAAAAAGTTATGCTTTAGATAGTGTATGTGAAGAGAAATTACTTGTAAACTAGGAATAAATTCAATCTTAAACTTCCTTAATAAGTGAAGAACCCACTGTTTATAAAAATAATTTAAGAGGTCTTTAATAAATTGAAAGTTTTAGCAATTTTATTAAGACAAAAGAAACATACTAAGCTTAGAGAAATATCCTAAAAAATTCATGTAAAAAGCCTCTATAATTGATTTTCAGTCCAAAAATTTTAACGCACTATGGCGATGAAAGCTTGGTTTAATCTCATATTGAAGATTCAAACTAAACAGTTGCTATGAATGAAATTTATTAATTAACAAGTGAACACTTCTTCCATATATCAATCCATAAAGCTCTTTCAAGTTTGTTTGTCAACCAAATAAAATATGAGTAAATAAATTAAAGATTATAAAAAAGCAGTGGATTAAAATTCAATTTCCAGAACAACTTTAAGTAATAAAGATATATTATATACTGCTCAAAACAACTAAACATAAAGAATAATTGTTTATTTTTTAAACTTTGCTAAATTTTATCTGTGTTAAATATTTAAGTGATAATATTACTTCAATTTGTTGGATCTTCCTTTATTGAGTAGTAACCAGGACAAACATATATTTATAACAAAATTGAAGTATTCAGAGTATTTTATAATGATTAATAAATTGTTAATTTCTTGAAAAACTAGAGAAACAAAGTTAATTTCTACAGTTATTCTACTTAAATATAACATTATTGATTCATAAAATTAATTAATTTATTTAATAAAATAATAAGCTCCAATACAATTTTTGACAAAAAAATTAAGGTTTTATAAATAAGAAATTAAGTTTATTAAATAAATATTTTACAATAATCAAAATTAATTTTAAATTAAATAATTACTTAATTTTTAGTAATCTTTGAAATATATAGAGAAATAATTATCATTTTTATTTTATAAAAAATAAAATTTTACTGCTAAGGTATTTTAAAAATATAATTTGAGAATATTAAATAATCTTTTGTTATATCATAAAATTATAATAAACCAAACTAAATGTGTTGTAGATATATATTTTACAAATGTAATATTAATTAGATTACAATAGTATTTTATTAATTAAGAATAAAACTACCTTAAAGCCTTATAAAGTATGAATAATTTTAAAGTAGCAATTTTTAAAAAAATTCATATCATAATACTAAATTAGACTAGCTTTTAAACTTTTCTTAGTTACCGTTTTAATACCTATGCTTACTTTAGATCAATATTGCACATCCTATAAAAAGTATTTGTTTTTAAATTCAACATAAAAATAAAAAAATTTACATGATTTACAAGTTGAAAGTGTTCAAATGAGCAAATTTAAATAAAGATTAATTCATAATCAGTAAATCAGATAGATTAATGTTATTGCATCTAATTATTTATAAATAAAGTTAAATTTAAAGTACCAAAAACTCGTTATTTTACCCTAAATCTACATTTAATTATTAAAGATTTGTAAGTTTTAAAATGAAGGCAGAAGTGCTCATTATTCCTTTTGAGTTTATCATGTTTTAGCTTTATTTTATTTATAAATTAAAAATTTATTTTATTCATTAAAAAAATGAAAATACTTTGTACTTCATTTATTCAAAATTTTTTTAATTTAAATATTTATATTTATTTATTGATTTTAAAAAATTTTAAATTTAACTTTCAAAAACTAATTAAACAAAAATGAGGGTATTTTTTAATATTTTTCACAATAATTTATGATTTTCGAATGGTATTTTGAATCTTTTTATTATTAATGCTATTTCACCCATTAAATAATTAAGTATTTGCTGTAAAAAATATAAATTACAATAAATAAAGAGATAGTTAAGTAAGTTCGCTGCAGCAAGATACTGATTTAACAATATTTTATGCACCTTCATTTTAAGCTTCATTTACTCTATTTATTTAAATAAAAAAATTAATTAAACTTAGAATATCTTATCAAAATATAACTAAATATTTTTAAAAAAACTAAAACAAATAAAGTTTAGATTTATATTTACGAAAAAGATAACTCCAACTAATGCAGATTTCTCAGATTAGATATGCCATTTCCTATATCAGAAACTCCTTTTTCCTTAATTTGATTGTGACTAAAAATAATTTATACTTAAATCAATTAATAAATATAAAATTTATACCCTAAAGAGAGAGATAACGATTTTAGGTTTGTGCATTTTTATAATTATTGACCTAAATGTGAAGCTCCATTGGTTTTTATTTAATTTAAACTATTGAATTAGATTCAATAAATTTTTTAAATAATTTAAAAAAATTTACTATAAATTTAAACATAATAAACTCAAGTTTTGGCATAAAGAGATTTATTATGCTAGAACTTTAATTCCTTCCTCACTGATTTCGTTTTCACTAAATTTAAAGTGATTGATTACCTAAATGAAATTTTTTAAAAAATTTACTAAAGACGGATAGTTAATTATGAAAGTATTTATGAAGAAGAGATTTCAAATCCTAAGAGTAAGGCTCCTTTGTCTCCTATTTTATTTTTCCTAATTATTATTGTAAATTATTTTTAAGTTGAAACACTTATTAAATTACCCTAAATCCAAATAGAGGTAATTGAGATTAACTAGCCTTTTGATGTATTACATAACTTAAGGTATCTCAGTTTATTGTATTTGATTATTACTTTTATTATTATTTTTAATATAAGCGTTTATATTTTAATTGTATTTCAATTAAATTGTTTTAATTTTTAAAATAATATAAAATAATTTTAAAAATTCAAAAATTATTTATATGAATAATGTATTATTTTTTAAATAAAACTAACAAAATAATTCATAAAAATATTTTTAATAACTATATAATATATTTAGATTAATATAAATTACTTACTATAAACATAGTCTCAATTACTTTAAGTTTAGACACTAAGAAATATAAAATGCTATTGTTTTTACTCCTTGTACAGTGAGACAGTTAAAGCTAAAATCAGTTAAAAATATTTATATTTTGAATATAATTTTTTTATTTAATTTAAAAAATACGCTAAATGTAATGATAAATTCTCTATGTAAATACATTAAGATATTGCTTCACCTAATATTTAACCGAATTCTGGGGGAAGTCCATTTCGACTAATTAAAAAAATCATTTAAATTTCTTATGTTTCGAAATTAAAAAATTACTAAAGGTCAATACTGATTTGTTTAAAATTAGGATTTTTTCCAATGTACTATAACATCAATTTAATTCCATTGTCTCGTAAATGATTCCATCTTTCATAAAAAAATATTATTATTATTTACAATTAAAAATTTTTACTCTAAAAATAGATCTAAAGTAGAGATAGAAGAACATTTTGCAATACACTCTCCTAAAATTATAGCACTTTCTTCACTAACTTGGTTGTCACTATCAATAAATAATTTTTATTTAAATTTACAAAATAAATATTTATTTTACTTTAAGTTTAATGCTAGAATTTATAAATTATCAAATTTGGAAATTTATTCACCAATAAGTTTAATAGTATTACTATCTGTTGAAAGTTTCCTATTTTTTAATTAAATAAATACAATCAAAATTCATAATAGTAATGCAAATTAACCTTATGTTAAGTTCAAGCTTTTAAGTTGTACTCTTACTTTACTATTAGAGCTATTTGTTATTCAAAAAAATTAGTTTTTTTTTCAAACATTTTAAATATAAAAATACTTATTCTAAACTATTAAGCTTGATCATATTTATAGGCTTTCTTTTTCCTTTCAAAACTTTTTAATTGTAATTTAACAATTTTTTTTTAATTTTAAAAATAATCTGAAACATTTTTTTTTAAACTGTGAATAAATGCTAAAATATAAAGAAAAATTTGTAAATATACTGTAAATGCTCATTTATTAAGGCATTCCTAAGCATCTTTTTTGACCAAAAAAAGTGCCACACACCATAATCGAAAAAAAAAAGTTTAAGAAAAAAATGTCTTAATTAACGAGCATTTACAGTATATAAAATTTTTAATTTTAAATTAATTTATTAGAAGCTAATTTTATATAAAATTTATTAAAATTTAAATAGTAAATAGAATGATAAAATAACCTTTAAATTAACAATAAATAATTATTTGTAATTATTTAAATGATTTTCTAAATTTAAATAAATATTTTAATCTAAAATAAATTTATCTCAATTTAAAATTTGGTTAATTGATATTTTAAATTATTAAGAATAAATTATAATAATTTATAAAAATATTTTTAAAAATTAAAATGCAATTTATTTCATAGTTATAGTTGAGAATATTTTGAAAAGCTAAAATTAAATCCTAAATCCTATGTCAAAAGTGATTAACAATTTATGAAAATCATTTAGAAAATAAATGATATGATTTATTATTTATTAATTTTAATAAAAACTTAAAATAAAAAATAATTTATTATTTTTTAATATTTAATTTACTTATCAAAATATTATTAATTAATTTGAGTTGTAAAAACAAATGAATTAGTATTAATTTTTTATTATTTTTGAAATAAAGATTTTTTAAATATTTCAAATATAAAGTTTAACCTTTTGAACACTAAAAGAAAATTTTTTTTTAAAAGCAATTTGATTTTTGAATGTTTAAGAAGAGTTTTCTTTTTTTGAAGCTAAATAAAAATTAAAGAAGATCTTACTATTCAAAATTTGAAATAATAAAATCTTTATTAGCTTAACTCATCAAAGAAGCTTAAAAAAGTAAAAGATAAATATTGAAATTTTATCTTGATGGATTTATAGATTAGAATTAAAAAGAAAAGATTTTGGAGATAGATTGCTAAATATGTTAAAAATAATAAAAAAAATAAATAAATCAATATGTAATATAAATACTTTACTTACTAAATTAGATGGACAAATTTAAAAATAAATTTTAGATACACTTTATTTATAATGAAAATTATTTTTTGGCTGAATCAGATAGATAGATATAAGCGCAATAAGCAATTATTGATTGATTTATTTATTTATAAACTAATTCACTCATTCATTTAATATTTGATACTAAGCAACTTGTATCCGTTATTATTTTTTGATTAATTTATTGCTTTTAAGTGTTGATATAATCAATCAAAAGAATTGTTTATTCATTCGTTGATTTAAATTCAGCGCTAATACTATATCTTACTAATAATAACTAATTATCAATTAATATTTAATTGCTACTATTAATTATATATTATCTTTATAGACAAATAGAATATTGCTTAGGCAAAGTGAAATGCTAGGCAAATAAATACAAAAATAGATAGATACATTGATTTATTGATTTCTTGTCATTCTGCGTGCGATGATTATAATTTATTTATTTATTGAATTGTTATATAATTTGCTAAAAACTAAATTACTTAAATGTAGATATTATATATGAAAAATGGGCAAAAATATATTAAGAATGTAATGTGATGATGATTTTAATTAATTAAATTCAATCAGCTATTTATCTCAATTTTGTTATTCGTTTAAATGTTCAGAGGCATGAACTACATTGATCTTGGGTTAGGCTACCTTTTCAGGAGATTTTATTGTTGTGTGATTTCCGTTCACTCCTCCTACTTTGATTGTGTGTGTGACCTTAGTTTAAAGATGAGGGAATTTCTTGTGGACTTCTTCAGGGACGTTTTCGTGAGTGAAAGCAGCCTTGTGGGCAACTTAGGCACCGACTTTAACTTAAGATTGACCAATAACAACGGGAGCGTGCTAAACAGTGTGTTGTTAAACAGGATGGTGTTAGACAACGTGTTTAACAGCAGAAGTTTTATGGACAATAGGAGCTTTATGAGTAACAGTAGCGTCATGATCCTTTCCAAGAACTTGGATTTGAGCCTAAGGAACTTCTTTAGTCACAGTAGTATTGTTGGCTACAACAGCAGTAGCTTGAGCATGAGTAACTACTGTATGCTTAGCAGGAGGAGAGTGGTGGACGACAGATTTATGTAATGCAGGATGAGTAACAATAGGATGAGCTTTTTATGCAACGACCTATGGTTATAATGGTTGAGCTTATTAAACAGTGATGGGCTTTCCATTTTTTTCAGCTGATTCTACAACGTGGGTAGGAACTTCCTTCTTGCTTATCATTTTCTTGCCTTAAAGGTGAGGGAACTTCTTAGCAACTTCTTCGGGAACGTTTTCGTGGGTATAGTGAGACATCTATAAACAAACAAACAAACTTTTGGTGGATTCGCTTAAAATTTTATATTGATAGATATTTGCCTAAATAAAGCTTGAAATTTTTCTTTTTTAATTTTTTTAGTTATTTTTTTTTTTATGAAATTTTTCTTTTTAATTTTTATTAAAACCAGCAACAAATATGAATTAATTATGTAAGAAACACAGGCAAACAAGGTAACAAAGAGAACTTTAATTCAACCAATTTATCTCTCTTTAAATTTTTCATCGAAAAAATTTAACAATCAAAAAATTAAGCAAAAAATCAATAAATGAATAAATAAAAAAAATATAAATCATTCATTCATTCATTGACGAATTTATTCATTAAGTCTATCTTTCAAAAGCAAATTTTGAAATAAAAAAAGGTAAGCAAAAAATAAAGTAAATAAAATTCATGTTTTCATTTTTAAGATTTAGGAAAAAAATAAAATCAGAGGATGGATGTATTTATTTATTTATGCATTTATTAATTTATTTATGCTTTATAAATACTTGCAAATTTAATGAGTGAGTGATCTTTGTTTGTTTGGTAAAATTAATAGTTAGATAAAATTAAGAAATTAGTTTGAGAAATATCTAATCCCTTCTTAATTAATTTTTCATTTTTTTAAATGTTTTTAAATTATCAAATATCATTTTTACATTAATTTATTTCTATCTAAATTTTAATTTAATTTACTTTCAGAGTATGCTTTATTAACGATAAAGATAAATTAATAGATAATTTATTTCTTCTAAACCAATTTCAAATTTCTTTCTATCTATATATAGATTTATCTAATATCTAACTATTTATCAAATTAGATTTAACTCTTGTTGAATATTATCTCATTCATGTTGTTTTTTTCATGATTTTAAGGTTTAAATATAATTTTAGACATTCATTTGCTATTTAAATTTTAGGACTACATATAATTATTTTTCATTTAAGCTTATTAAATTCTATCTATGTTTCATCTATTTTTGAATAATATTTTTACGGTTTTAATTAATATTTGCTATTTAAGTTTTTTAGCTGCATTCACATATTATTTATCATTCATTTAAGCTTATTATATTTTATCTATGTTTTATCTATTTTTAAATTACATTTTTACTGTTTTAATTAATTCTGTTTGAAGCACAAATTATTTCTAGTCAGCGATTGGATACTTTAGACTCAAAAATCTTTTAATTTATAAATGTTAATGTTGATTTTTAAGTATAAATAATATTTTAATTTAATTTATAGATATTTACACTACAGTAATTTTATTCTATTAGGTTTGCAAGAAATATTTGGAAGAGTTTTATTTTTAAGGAGCTAGAATTCTAAAAAAGATAAATTTTTTGGCTTTTATTTAAATCTTAATTCATCCTTTTTATCAAATAGCTTACATTTAATATTTAAAAATTTTTTAATAATTGAAAACTTAAAACTGATTTAATTATTATTTGCTTATCCTAGTAAACTAAATTTTCATAATGAATAAGAAATTAACATATTGACTAAAAAAATATTATCTAAATTTAATAAAGCAATTAGGTATTAGAATATTCTAATGAACCTTATATTCTAAATAATTTTAAGAGTTTTAAAAATTTTTTGCTTTGATTTTAGTTTTCTATTCTTAATTAAATATAAATATTCAAAATCTAAAAAAATTCATTTATTTTATAAACAGACTCTAAAAGAATTTAAATAATTAGCATTTATAATGGATAATCAAAATTTAAAAACGTTAGTTAAGGCTGGAGTTGGTGGAATCTCTCTTCTTGGTAAATTTGCTAACTTTCATTCTCAGATTTAACCAGAACATTTAAAAAAAAATAGGAATAGGACTTTTGGCATTGCGTCAATTTTAAGAAAAGCTGATTTATATACCAAGTAAATAAATAGATAAATAAATAAATATGTTTATAAAAAAATCATTGTATTTTATTTAAAGCTTTTGGGGGAATGCCTAAATCACCTAAAGATAATCCCTTCGGAGATAGAACACCAAGAGATATGTAATTAATCCATTTCAATTTTGTTAGAATATATTTATCAAATAATATTTAAATATGATTGATTGTTAATTTTAAAATCTTTTTGTAGGAATTTAGCTTACGAAGATGTTTCAACAGTAACAAAGGATAATGTAACTCTGAGAGGGTAAATAAAATTTATTTAAAATTTACAAGTTTAATTAAATGATTATGTAAATGAATTAAAGATGGCTGATTAAGCAAAAAGATCATATGAATAAACCTACAGTAGTTTTTTTCCATGAGAATGCTGGAAGTAATTAATTATTTCACAACTTGAAAATAATTGATATGAAATAAATAACTCAATAATAAATAGATATTGGCTTAAGATTATATTATTTCTAAAAGTATATGAAGCATACAGGTGTAAACATTTTAGCATTCGCATACAGAGGGTAAAAAACAAACTTAATATTATTCAAACATTTTAACAATTAATTATATAAATATAATAGATATAGCGATTCTGATGACGCTCCTATTGATGAACCTGGACTCCAAAAGGATAGCTTAGTAATAATTAAATAGAATTTATTTTATATAATTTTTTCTAAGATGATAAGGCAGCAATAAACCAATTCAAATAATCATCATATTTAAAATAAATAGGCTATTATTGAATATGCTTTTAGATCTGGAAAAATTAATCCAAATAATGTCTTTTTCCATGGAAGAAGTCTTGGCGGAGCTGTTTTGACTTATGGCTTAACCCACTCACTAGAAAATAAACCTAATGGTATAATACTAGAAAATACTTTTACCTCATTAGATGACATGGTTGATGTAGTCTTTAGGCCTGTTTCTATCTTTAAAAGATTAATTTTAAAAAACCACTGGCCTACTATAAATTAAATGTCTAAAGTATAAGTTCCAGCGTTATTTATAAAATGTAAACAAAAATTAAACTAAAAAATTTATTTATTTATTTATTTTTAGTAATTCATTATATTTATCAAAATAGCTAATAAAGATGAGTTGGTTCCAGCAAGCTAAATGTAACAGTTGTTTGATAAATGTCATAGTCCTAATAAACATTTATATGTCATTGAAAATGGAACTCATAATGACAATTGGACACTTGATATCTTAGATTATTTCAAGCATGTTCATGAATTTATTAATAAATACTCCAATTTATGATTCAACTATGATTATTTAAACCTAAGAGTAAATAAAAATTAAATTAAATTTATATAAGTTAGAGTTTTAATTATCTTATGATGCTATCCATCCTATCTTACTTTATTCAATTTTTAATTTTTAATAACTTAATAAAATATCAAAATTTTATTTCAAGTATCCATGAATTGATTCATAAACAAACACTCTCATTTATGATTAAATTATAATTATTTTAACTAAAAATAAATAAATAAAATTATGTTTAAATAGTTAAGAGTTAATTTCACACATATTACGATATATTATTTATATTCGATTTTTAATTTTAATATTGTAACTTATATAAATTATCAAATTATCAAATTAATTGAGTTAATCACGAAGATTGTTTCAATAAAGCATATCAATGAATTTATTAATAAATACTCCAATCAATCAATTTATGATTTAAATATAATTATTTAAATCTAAGAGTAAATAAAAATTAAATTAAATTTAAATAAGCTAGAATTTATTTTATAAATAATAAAAATAATGCTATCTATCTATCTATCTATCTATCTATCTATCTATCTATCTATCTATCTATCTATCTATCTATCTATCTATCTATCTATCTATCCTATCTGTATTCAATTTTTAATTTTAAATATTGTAACTTAAATAAAAAATAAAAATATTAAGTTTTTATATCAAGTATTTCCATGAATTTATTCATAAGCACTCCCATTAGGATTAAATTATAATTATTTTAATATAAGGGTAGATAAAATTATATTTAAATAGGTAAGAATTACACTCATTTTAATATGCTGTTTGTTCTACTTGTATTCAATTATTAATTTTAATATTTTATTGATCTTACTATTTTATCTAAAATTTTGAATTAAATTTTTAATTTAACTATTATAATGAAATATTCAAAACATTTTTTTTTTTGAGTTTTTTGGTTATTAAACACTATTTATTTAGATTGAATATATACCATTTTCTAATAATATTTCAATGTTTTTAAAACTTTTACTTAAAAAAATTCTTATATTTAAAAATAATCATTTTCATTTTAAGAATTAAATTTGGATTTCTTTGCCTTTATTAATTATCTTTGTAAATAATAATTTTGGTATTGATTAAACCTTTTAGTTTGTCTAAGAATAAGTAAGTAGGCATAATTATTATATTTTTGAATGGTTGCTAATAATTTTAAATATTAAACTTAATTTATCTAATAATAATAAGTAAATTAAATCATTTGTGCCACAACTAAGATTACTAGAAAACATAAATTAAATCATCAAAGTGTTAAGAATCTGAATAATGATAGAATAAAGAAATATAGATGAATATATAAATACTGTTTATGGTTGATGAACATTCTGATATTTAATTGGATGAGCTGACAAAATATGATGAAATTTATTAATATTATGACTTACTTCAATTAGATCTTAAAAAGATTAAGATATTGCTAACGATTGCAAAATTAAAAGATTCTCTTTTAAATAAATAAATAAATCTGAAATATATTTACAAAGAATTAATGTTAAATAGAATTCCGCGAAATAAAAATTACATTTTTAATAAAATTAATATCAAACAAAAATTAGATTTTACTGAGAGATGCTATTAAGAAGAAATTTTTTGAAATTTTTTTATTCAACAGTTGAGTAAGGAGTAAATTTTGAAAAGCGTATCTTCCTTTTAAATAAAGAAGGAAAGAAAATTTCTTTTTGGAATGACATTCCTCTTAAGGAGAGTTCATTTTCAAAAGATGAGTTCAACATTTGCATTGAAATTCCTTAGCACAGAATTGCAAAATTAGAATTAACTAAGGAAGAAGAATACCACCCAATTAAGCAAGACACCAGAAAAAATAAATTTAACAAATCTGAAACTGAATTACGTTACTATGCCCAATTCCCTCTTTTCAACTATGGATTCTTTCCTTAAACTTGGGAAAGTTCTTTAGAGAAAACTCCAGAAGGATTTTTAGTAAATTACAATAAATGATTTAATTAGAATTACAATTAAAATATAAATTTAATAGGGCGATGATGATCCTTTAGATATCTTAGAATTAGGCGACATGAATAAAGGTAAAATTTAGACAGTTAAATATTAATTAAATTATATTTTTATTATTACAGAGCCAGGTTAAATCTTAAAAGTAAAAGTGCTTGGTTGTTTTTGTTTGATAGATTAAGGAGAAGTTGATTGGAAGATTTTAAGTATAAACTCTACAGAGGCAGAAAAAAAGAATGTAAATTGTTAATTTTAATTAAAAATTCTAAAAATGAATGAATCTTAAATTTAAAATAAAAGATTTAAAATCTAAAAGATATTGAAAGAGTATACGGAGGTAGATTAGATGCAATTAAACATTGGTTCAAATATATCAAGACATACGATGGTAAAAAAGCTAATGTAATTCATTACAACGAAAAAATATTCGATCATGAAAAGGCTCTTGAAATCATACATGAAACCCATAACTATTGGAAATAATTATCAAACTAAACTCCTGCTAATAATCAAGAGTTAAACGAAAAGAAAAAGAAGTTCCACTTTATATGAAAAACCAGTTGTTTAAATATTTAATTTCCCTTTAAAATAAAACCTATTTTATATTTCATATTTAGGTTTGTCTATTGTTAAATATAATCAAACATAAATTAATTTCATAAATAGTTTTAGTTTATTTAAGTAAGTCATTTCATTTATATTAAACCCATCTATTTCGAAGTAAATTTAATCAGTTAAGATTTATAATTTAATTATTTAGTTTTATTACTTTTTTCATTTTGATTTTCTGGGATCTACTTATGTTGCATATTATCAACATAAATTTAATTTACTTTTATTAAGTACATAATTTCAATTAATGTAGAAAATTTATGTTCGGAGCATTTTTAGATCAGCAGGTAAAAAAAACATTCTTGGACACACCATAATCTAAAAAAAAAAAATTTAAGAAAAAAATGCCTTAATTAATGAACATTTAAAGTATTTAAAAATAGTTTAATCATTTAAGATTAATATTTATAAATAAAGAAAATTAATATAGATTGTATTTATCAAGTTATTAACAGAAAATTTTATGTTTCAATTAAAGTTGATTTAAAAAATTAAAATCTTCTATCTATTTATTTTTCTATTTGATTAGTCAATATATCATGAAGAAAAGGTAGATAGATAGATGCTAATGAGACAGACATTTGTTTAATTTTATAATTATATATATAAACACTATAAAATTATATAAATTGTATATACAAATAATGTATTTATGACATGAAAATATTTTTTTTAGTAAATTTGTTATATTAGTTTTTTAAATAAAATGTTTATTTGAATTATTTTTAAATCACTTATCATTATTTGTTTCTTCATCATCTAAAGCTATTTAACTGCCTTCTAAGCTGCAAATAAGCTGCTTTTCTGGGCTTTCATTATTTTTATATAATAGTTAATGAGACAACATGTCGTCATCTCTGATTGTTACTTTGTTATGATCATTATTTGGAGTGTAGTGATTTTAGCTGTTCAGATCACAAGGCGAATCTATGCAATGATCTTCCTGGCTTATTTGATTTTTCTAAATTTAGTCTATACTTTACTATTGATCTAGATATTCTATTGATTTGAGTTAACCTAATACATTTTTTCCACTTAAGCTAATTTCTTCATCACATTATAAATTATCTATTTATGTATCAAATGATGTAAAGTTAATTGGAGTGCAAGGAGCATTTTAGTCATAGTCATTATCGTCATCATCATCGTTTTAAAAGTTAATATGATTTTAATTAATCTAAAATTATCCTTATATCATACTCTAAGACTTTAAATTTTATCCAGAATCTTTACTTAGTAGCCTAATTTTTAAAATATTTTAAACAACTAATTAAAAAAAAAATATGTTACTTTAACTCGTACTATTTCTTATGATCACTAAACATTTCGAATTATTTTGGTATTTTAACAATTGAGTGAATGATGTTCTTAGACCCAGAAAATATTGAACGACTGATAGATCTATGATGACTAATTATTCTCTTAGTATCTTCTCCTCTTTGTCTTTACTTTATTTTTAAAGATTCGAGCTCCTCATTTGCTGATTTGTAGCTGTTCATATGATTCTACAATTTAGAGAATAGCTGCTCGTTATTTTAAATGTTCTCTATGTCTGTTTAGATTTAGCGTTTTTAGATTTCGATAGAGTTTTTGATTGTTTGATGTTTTAAATCAAGTTCGCTTCTGTTTTTAGCAATTTCTTCTCTTTCCTATTTTATCTTCTTAAAGACTGCTGAAAACATACTATTAAGCTCGTTAGCTTTTACATCTAAAGGATTTCCTTGAACTGTATTAATATTCTAAAATAACTTAGGTTATGTATTTTAGAAAAACTTAGACGAAGATTAGAAAATTTAAAAATTGCTCTAACTCTTGTGCAGTTTAGATATTTCCATGCTATTATCTTTAAATTTTTATTCGTATGAACTCAATTTAGATTTTAAACTAGAATTCTCCTCTTTTAGCATTTGATTCTCTTTTCTAAGTTCTTCAATATCTTCCCTTAATTTATTTCTTCTTTATTACTCTAATCTCAGCTTATTTTAGAACTCATCTTCAATATTTTTTATCTTTTAAATGTAAATTTGTCTTGTTTTTAGCTTAGTCAAATTCATTTCTTCTCTGCACTGCTCTACATTTTCCCAATCTTCATCAATTGCCTAAAATTAGTTTTTATGTTTTTTAATTTTATTTAAATACTTGATTAAATAATTTTTTTTTTAACTTTGATTTTGTAAGTTTTTATAAAAAATATTTAAAAATGATTTACCTAAAGAGATTCTCTTATTATTTTAGAACGTGCATGTGGTGAATAAACATCTTAGAGACTGGTTTAGTCGATTTAACTTAAATTTTTCTATATTCCACTTATTTCTCCGGCTTGTAATTGCTAAATTAAATTGAATAATTCTGTGTTTTTATTTTATAAGCCAGTGATTTGTTCTTCAAGTTGTTTTTGTTTAATAATTAGATCTTCATTTTAGTTTTAAGAATCCTCAACCTAGGATTATAGTTCAATTATTTATTTTATTTTGAATTGAATCGATTCGTCTTTTGTTTAAGATTCGCACCTCAGTTATTCTACTTCTAATTTTAGCTGAGCTAGTTCCTGTACGTTTTATTCGTTTATCTAATCTAAATTTTTATAAATTTCCTAAATTTGTTGATTTTCAGAGATAGCTTCGTTAAGCTTTTCAGTCAAATCCCTATTTTCATCATCCTTCTTTTGAATTTCGTCTAGTTTTAGAGTAAAGCTTAACTTATACTCTTCAACTTTTTTAGTTAACAACTCGCAAAGATTATTCCTTTCAGTAAGTTATTGTATTTCCTATTATTGTCTTGTTTCTCTAGTTTCTTTTTCTTTTCTAAGTTCTTCGTAAACTAATTCATTCTTTTACTATAGTTAAATTATTATTTCATTTAAATTTTCTATTTCCTTTTAACTCTATTCATTGCTTAGTATTTATGCCTCTAAGCTTTCTAGTTCTTGTTATCTCACTTTATTCAATTCTTCAACTTCTTCTACTGTTTATCTAATTACTTCTTTGTAATGCTTTTCCATTTCTTAAAATTTTACAACAAGTGATTCATATTTTTAATTAAGATCTTCTGTTGGTTCACTTAACTCATTTTATTCATCTTCTTTCTAAAAGTATTTTTAAATTAAATAATAATTATTTTTTTAAATCAAAACAACCTTTATAAATTTCAGTAGAAATAATAAATAATTTTTTTAATATCAATAAAGTTGTTAAATTTTTTCAATAACATAAATATTATGATTAAAGTTGATAAATAATTTATTTATTTATTTTTTCGTTTTCTAATATATAAAAGTTATACACATTCTATAACACCAGCTATTTAATATACCCAATAATAATCTAATAATAAGCATCTCTATCTCGAAATTATTTAATTAAGTTTTGTGATAACTTTTGGAAAATCAGTTATAATTTTTAATTAATTAAAATTATTAATTATTTCTACTAATTAATCTGCGAGGTTAATTTATATGAAAATAATCTGTTTAGATAAATATTTTTTTTTTGTAAATTTCAAAATATAAAAAATAGCTTAATTAATTGTTCAACTTTATTTTAAATTTTTTAATTAATGGGAGAAAAATAAATGATAGATAGAATCTAACAGGAAATTAAAAGTTTGTTTTACCTCAATTTCTGTTTCTACAACAATATTGTTAGAATTTCCTTGAAGGAATTCTTACACCCCAGATATTTTTTCTATTGTACTCATGAAATCAGTCTGCTTGGCTGCATCAAGTAGATCTTTGACCAGTCTTTTAGCTCTCATCAAAGATCTTTAACTACCTTATAGCAGAGTTTCAAGCTCCTCAACGCTTCTTTTGACATTGTTAGATAACTTATTTTTGATTAGCTTAGCTCTTTAAGCAAAATATAATGTATTTAAAGTGTCTTATTCGTGTATTTTATTCATGCTAGCAGCACAAATGAGAGTTGTTTTAGAATTTCCACCCAAAGCATCTTTCAAAATTCTTGTTAATTTAGAGTTACGAAAATTGACGTATTTATCCTTATCGTCAGTGCCCTTCTTTTTTTCACTTAAATTTATGATACAATATTACAAATAATATAAACTTCTATTAATGTTTTTTGTTTCTTCTTTAGCTTAGCCTGTTGTTTGAGCTTGATCCAATCTCTCACTTCCAGCCAAATCTACTAAATTCATCTTACTGTTTCTGCTTGTTCCATCAAATAATTTCTATTCTAGCGAAAGAGTAAACACAGTATGAGATCTGCTGCTTCTTTCATTCATTTTTGTTGCTGTCACAGATCTATTTTTAGTGCCGTATGAAAGCCAGTATAAAATCTCTTCTGGCTCTTTAATATATTTTTCCTCTAAACCTTCGATAACCCACCCTTGAAATTTATGCTCTCTCAGCTAATTAATTTTAAATAATAAATAAATATTATTCAGTAAAATAAATTAATTATTTTTATATTTTATTTATAAGAGCTTTTTGCATAAAATTTTTTATGTGCTTTGACATGTTGTTTTTTATTTAAAGTTTATTTAAATAAAGAATAAATAACTAATTTGTTCTTAAAATATATTTTTTCTAAGGGCTTTTTGCATAAAATTTATAACATTTTTTTTTTAAACTTTATTAAAATAAATTTTATAACTAACTAGTTTAAGAATATTTTATTTTTAAGGGCTTTTAGCATAAATTTTTATATGGACTTAACATGGTGATTACTATTTAAACTTTATTTAAATAAAGAATAAACTAAATAATTCACTAGCTCTTAACGAGCGTTGGTGATGTCAATGACGCATTCTGAAATTTTAGAAAATAAATAATAATTAAATGCGCGATTTGCTTCATAATAAACCAAAATAAACGTAATTAAATCATTATTTATTTAATAGAGTTTAATTATGATGGATTTATAACCATTTAACTCCTTCCAGTTGCAAATGTGCTACTTCTTATTTTTTTTATTTTAGAATGAATTACTTTGCTTAGTTATTCATTCATTTATTATTGGTTTTAATTATATAAAAGTAATTTACTTTGAGATTCCCTTGAGGATCTTTTGAAAGTAAATCGTGTATATTTTCATTATATATTTCGATATAACTGCATTTTAAAATGAATTAGCTTCCTTCTTTTATTCCTTAATTGATACCATCAAATATTGTGAAAATACTTCTAGGCATTATACCAAACAATAGCTTGACGTCAGCTGGAATGTTATTTACATTCTTTATTATTGCTTCTGTTACTGCTTCTGGACCTAACATTGTATATGTTTTACCACTCGAAGTTTAGCCATAAGTGAATATCGTCCCATTAAACCCCTACAAACTTAAATAATATCCATTTAATAACACGTAAACTTGCTAATTTTTATGGATTTTACAATTTTAAGATTGATGGCTTAGCAAAGTTGTCGTAAATCTATTTCTAATCCATATCTACTGTAACTCCATCAAATTTAAAATTCTTCAAACCCTTGGTCTATAGTGTAATACTTACTTGACCTATATCTTCTTCAATATTCCAATCACTCTCCTATTTTTATATTAGTTTTCCTATTTAAAATTTGGTTTATTTTGTTCAAAAATAAAAAATTGCTTTCATTCGTGTTCTTTTTTTGGGATTTGCTTAATATATTTTCCAAAACATAATTGAACATATTATAAAATTGAGAAAAAGATAAACAGTTTTACATGTGAAATATTTTTCTCTTTTTTGAAACGCACTACGACCGTTATAGAAGACTCCTCTGACTTTTTATTTATTTCCATTTTACTTTCGTTACTAACTTATGCAACAAATAAAATGATCAATACTTTCTATCTTTTATCTATTTATAAAATTAGATTTTGAAATTTTCTTTACTTCTAAATATAAATACAACAATATCTTTAATTAGAATTTGTTGGAATATTAACTAGTGTTTAACAATTATACAATCATAGAATAATTACAGCTGGCAAGCGTACACCAGCAATACCAAAAACATAAAATTATTAAAGAACAGTGTTTGATTTTAATAATTTAAATTAAAAAATATTAGACAAACTTCAATAATTTCCTGCTTGTATTCATAAATTAACTGATTCAATAATTGACAAAGAATTTAACATAGCAATCAATTGTAATATAAAATACTTTACCTAAATAGACTTACCTAAAAACTAAAAATGTTTTCTTTTAAGCAAATCAAATATAAATTAGTTGATAACCTTTTTATCTTTATTTTCATATTAAAAAATAAAAAATAATTCTTTTAAATAGTTTCAAAATAATTTATATTTGTTCATAAATTGATATTTTTTTCAATTAATTATAAAAGAATACAAAAATTATTTTAAAATACAATTTAAATTCAATTATAAACTTATTTACTATTGAAAATTAAATAAAATTTGGAAATCTATTTAAAGTTGAGAACAAAATATCTTTAAATTAATAATAAAAAATTCAATTATCATATTGAATATTTTAAATTAAAAATAATTATTCTGAGTAATAAATAATATTAATTAATATTTAATATCAATTCTATTTTTGGTAAATGTGTTTTTAAACAAATTTACTTTTATAAAATTCTACTTAAATTTACTGAAGTTATCTTTGTAAATAATTTAGACTAAAAATAAAAATGAAGTAGGATTTTTAGAGTGAAAGAAAAATGCAATATTTATATGTAATAAATGCAGTAAGACTTTTAAAAACAATTAATTACATTGTTGTTAATATAAAATTAAAATAAATTTATTTTTCAAAACAATTGAATAAATATAAAAACTATTTAATTGTTTTATGCTATAAATTTGTTAACATTGCTTTTCTTAGTAGCTTTTTTGATAGATTCCAAAGAATTAATTAATTAACAATCAAAATTTGTAAACCAGCAAGATTAAATAAATTAATAAAAAGGCTTGTAATTTCAAAAAATAATTTATATTAAATAATATTAATTTCGAGTAGGCAAGAAATTTTTATAAAGAAGAAAATAGCATTGATACATATATAGATAGATAGTTAGATAGATAGATAGTTATTGTAAGAGAGAAAAGTAGTTAATAGTATCAAATAAGTTAAGCAAAATGGTAGGAAAGATAAATGAGATTATAACGAAGTATCCTAAGATTTTCGTTACAGTAGTTCTTCTGGCAACACTTTTCTGTGTTTGGGGCATATTTTATTTCTTTTACTCTATGCTCTGCATTATCTTTCCAGCTCCTATTTCAATATTAGTAATATACTCCCTTATTAAAAGTTTAACAAATTTAGATGAACAATTCGTTTTTGATGGATAGAGAAATTTTTAGCTAAGCAAACTATTTTATTAAATAGATTATTTTATATGGCATTTACAGAAACTTAAGAATGATATGCAGATTTATCGCTTTCCCAGGTTCTTTCTTCTTGATGAAAAGGAGTGTAGAAAATAATTATTGCAAAACATTTGCAAAAAGAGGATTAATGAAAGTTCAGAAATTGCTGGAAATCGTTGAATGTATGCTTGATAGCACAGAAGATATTGATATGATTTATAATCAGAATACTTGTTCAGAAATCTGCACAATAAAACAAAATTTAACAGGTCTTTCCCAAACGTTTAATTTCATGGGAGAAACATACAATTTAGATAAAGATTAACGCAACATTCAAGTAATACTAAGCAAAATAGTAACTCTGTTCAGTTAGATTAAGTACGAAGATAGAGAAAATGATAATCGCTAATATTAATTAGATAACCTGCTCGACAACCCAATGCTTCTGTCAAAGTTGATTAAATGTAAACCCTATTTGAAATTAATTTGAAAATAGTATGCATATTTTTATTAGATTACTAAAGCTAATTATAAACTGACCTCCTTTAAACTTATCAAAGAAATTTTATATAAATAAAATAATGGTCAGAATAAAACACTAACACACTATTTTATTTACAATTTCTGTAAATTCTAAGTGTAAAAAACCTTTTGGCAATCATTTATTTTTAAATTCATAATTTATTTATTCATTCATTTCTTTATTATGTATCTATATCAGCAAAATCAATGATTTCAGAAAGGCAAGATTTGGAGGAACTACAGCGTTAGCTATAAAAAATGGAGGTAATTTTTATCAAAATTAAAATAAATTAAAACTTTTCAAATTCTTTTCTAAAAGGTCAAAAATAATTTTTAACTTTAACAAATTTAAATAAATTAATTAATTGATAAATTAATAAATAAATCAATAAAGGTTATTTATCTTGACTTGTTGGAATAAAAGCCTATCGATAAAAGAATTCATAGATGGATGTACAATAAGACTTTAGGTTCATTAGATTAAGTAAACATAATTTATAGCAGAAGTTATCATTTTGTTAATTTTAATTGTAATAAAATTAGCTTAGAAGCGATATTGAGCAACAATTTGATTCAAAAAGACTATTCTTGAAGTCATTTGACAATAAAATTATTGATTGGTAGATAGATTTCTCTTAAAAGCTATTTTATTTAGTTAATATAATTATATATTAAAAAAGTCTTATTATTTATGGTGATGCATCTAATTTGTAGACTGAAGTCACCAACAAAATAAAGGAACTCCCAACGCTTATTTACTGCAATCCAAATGCAGGATACTATGAAAGTCTTTTTTATGAAGTATTTTTATATTAAAATATTATTTAATTTTTATTATTTTTAATAATAATTATTTATAATAATTAGAGCGATTGGATAGAATATTATATTTCTAAAGGTATCAATTTAGTTGTTTATAATTATAGAGGATATGGATGCAGTGAAGGAACTCCAACACCTTAGGTAAAAGCATAATTATTTTATCTATTCAATATCGTTTACATGGTATTGACTTGTTTGCTGTTAAAAAGAATATTTTATTAATTAGAATCTCTTTAAAGATTGTGAATGTTTAGTTGATTATTTGAGATAAGATTTACAGGCAGGTTAAATTGGTATTCATGGTTAAAGTATTGGCGGTATGGTAGCATGCTATGTTGCTAACTCAAAGAAACTCAATTTCTTATTAGCAGATAGAACCTTTGCTTAATTTTCAGACATCGCTAACTACGCTTATGGTTCAAAAGTTAAATCTCTCTTTAGAATGTTAGTTGATTGGGATTTTCAAATGAGCTCCTTTTTTGTCAAGGCTGATTGTTACAAAGTAAAAAATATATATCAAATTTTTTTAATATTTCAAACAAAACTTTTAAAAAAATATTTTAACCCATTATTTAATAAGTACTCTACAATTAATTAAATCCAAAGAAAATTTTACAAAACATAATTAATTTCAATCAAATTAAAGCTTGAAAATAGAATTAAATTGTTTTATTTAGAAATTCATTTAAATTATTAAGAAAGAAATTTATTATTTTTTGTATTTTTAAAAAATAAAATAAAAATTTATTTTGCATCTTATTTAAACCATTAAATTATAATTTTTTTACTTTTTTAGCATTCACTAAAAATTACAGTTTATTTTTTATATTTTAAGCTAAAATTTTTATAATTTTAAAATCAATAATAAGCTTATTAGCTTTGATTTAAAGGATGAAGTTATTCCATATATGGCAAGCCTTAAGAATGGTGTGTCTAAGGATTATGTAGTTTTGAATAACAAGTTAAACACTACACCTATGATTGATTTTCCTAAAATTCCTCATTCATCTAGAAGCAGCTTGCCTTTGAAAGAAAGACTTTCTTTATATGCCCAAGATAAGAAGAGCTAAATGAAGAAAGCCTTTGAAGTTGACTTTAGATTGAATGAAATTTCATAGGACATACTCTCTTAAAATGATACTATTTCACTATTTAATTCTCTTCGTAGAATTATGGAAGTAATTAAAGATGTCTCCTAATACAGAAGCTCAGGAGGAAAGAGAAATCCTAGCAGTAAATCGACTTGCTAAACATCTAAGCATAGAAAAACTAATTCTTAAATACGTAGATCTAATTCTGATCCATAAAATATAGTGGATGGAGAGGAAAATTAAATTGAAAAAACAAATTCTTAAAACTTGAATGAGAGTATAAACTTAGATATGACTTTAAACACCAGTATGATCAAATAACCTTACGATGATGCTGATTAATCAATGATATACTAAGGAAATCATAATGATAACTAAATTTCACCAAATGAAAGTAACTAAAATTCTTTAGAAAAAACTTCAATTCTGCAAAAACAAAACGAATTTGTTTCTCTTGAAATACAAAGCACAGCCGCAAGCTCAGTTAGCAGTTAATCAAGCACTGAAACAAACACTAAGACTGATTTCTAAAAATCTCACCTTTAATATCTTAATGATGATGTTAGATCTGATGGAGCATTCTAAGACTTCCTTATTCATTGTTTTTCAGTTATGGACTAATTTGATTCAGCTGGGCTCCCTCTTTCTGGAGTTTTCACAAACTTCCGTCCTGATTTGCAATTCAATGTATTTAAGGTAAAATAATTATTTCTAATATAAGACTTAATATTAATTTTAATATAAGCAATTCTTCTTGAATTTGGGGTAATGGGGAAGTGTAAAACCTTAGACATACATCATTTAGAAGAACTTAAATATTTTTGGACTTAAAAAATATGGTTTGGTAACAGCAAAAATAAATAAAATCATATTTTATATTCAAAATTATGCAATAATAAATTAGGTAAAACTGAAAGAGACTATCAAAAAATTTAGAGATATGAATTAGCAACACAAAACAGATGGACATTACTATTTTGAAAAATTAGTAATTGAAATGAATAAAATAAATAAACATAATTAATTTTTATTATTTTAATTATTAGATTAATTTGGATTTATCAATAATATGCAGTAAGTTAAGCATAATTAAGGAAAAACTTATCAGAGATTTGCAGTCAGAATAACTCAAATTTAAAGATGACATTGAGATTTGTTTGTCTGGTAGAGGAGAAAACGATGATAAAGAATTAAATTAAGGATCATCATAATACAGTTTTACAAATAAAGATAAGCAGTATGAAAATTCTGCTGGCTACTTATTACAACTAGATTGTGGTCATAATGGTCTTTACAGTAGCAACGAATTAAATTACCTGGAATTCCACATGAAAAGATCTGGATTTTTATAATGAAATAGCAACTTAACTGTTAATCTGTCAACTAAATAACAAACAAAAAATCAATTATTTATTGTTGCTATTTTATAGTTAGAATTATATAATTATTGATTGATTTTATTCAAATTATTTATGATAATAATTGTAACTTAAAATACTTTATTTTTATTTATGAACTAAGATTATTTTATTAATTCTTAATTATTCTTCAATGTATTTCTTATTAAATAAATAATCCTAAATTTAATTTAATCTATCATCTAAAATTTGCTTTTCTCAACTTTAAATATTTAAAATGTTCATACTATAGCAAGTAGTGAGTGATGGATAACTTAATAAAATTTTACTTACAAAAAAACATTTTGTATTTTAAAAAATGAATCAATAAACATGTTAAATTATTGAGATTTTTGATTTTTAAATTCTACTAGTTTTTAAAATCTTTAGATTTGAGAATTTTTATATACTGCTAATTCTTATTAATTAAGACAATATTAAAAGAAGGTACAAACAATATTTTTTTCTAAAAATTCTAATTTTTTTTAAGCTAAACATTTGTCTAAATTTCTTTTAATTAAATATTCATTAGTATAGATAGCCTATCCAAAATGAAAAATGCATTTAACTCTAGATAATTTTTAAAAACTTTTAAAATGTTTTTTCAAAATAATTCAATTTTAATTAAAAAATAAGATAAATTCATTTACAAATTTTTTTATATTCCTCATTTTTTCTGGTTTACATAAAAGAGGAATATAGAAAAAGACCTAGAAATAGTGTTACTCCTACACTAACTTGTACACTTGTATAAAGGATTTAGGGTGGTATAAAGCTCAAAACTTATTCAAGATTTAGTAAACAAAAAAAAAATAATTATTTTTATTATTTTATTTAATTGAGAGTATTTTATTTTAATTTTAAATTTATAGTTATTTATTAATTATTATACTGTATATAACAAATGCATATATAAATGAAGAAAATAAATAATAAATTATTTTATTTAGTTAATTGAAATTATTCAAGCTTATGTATGATAAACACCATTAAATAGAGCAAAATTTATTGGTAAAAATAAATTGAATAAATGATTGATTGTTATTCGAGTTTTGTTCAGAAAATAGAACACTGTTTGCATAGAGATTGCTCACTTCTTATCAGATTTTTTACGTATCTTTAATTCTAGTTGATATAATCTTAACATTTTTTTGCATTCTTGTAATTTGGGTTTAGCTCTAACACTTTCTGGTAACTCTCATAAGCTGCTCTAACATTAAGTTAGTCTTCATAAATCCCTCCTAGATTGTAGTAAGATAAAAAATGTTTTGGGTCAAGTTAAATTGTTCTTTAGTAATATTCTTTAGCGAGCTAAAGGTTTTTGAAACCATTTCTATAACAATATCCTAAGTTAAAAGTAGTAGATATATGTTTAGGATCTAAAGTAAGTGCTTTTAAGAAATGCTAAATACAATTTAATATGCATCTTTATCACGGTAAGCCATAGCAATAAAATAATTAGCTCCAAAATGATTTGGATTAAATTCTAGACATTTCCTATAGAAATAGATGCATTCATCTAATTTTTCTTGATCAGTTTTTATCTAGCCCAATTGATAGTAAGCTTTTTCAAGACCAATTTTTGAAAATTCAATAGTCTTGCGCAAATAAAATTCTGCTTGTTAACGATCATCCTTTTAATAAAAGCAGTCTCCTAACATTCTATATGCATCTGGTAGGTTTGTATTTAACTCAAGAGCAGTTTTCAGATACTTTATCAGCTTATCACTTGTTTGGCATATTTCATATTCACAATTTGCTGCAAAAAGAAGTGAGGTAATATCTTTAGGATTTATTCTTATTGCATTCTCAAAGTATGGTATTGCTTAAGGGTACATTTTTTTATCTTTGTATATAATTCCAAGTTAAAAAGAAGCTATAGGTTCATCTTTATTTAAATTATATGCTTTCAAAAAATTTGATATTGCTTCATCATCTTTCTTCATTTTTAGATTTACAATTCCTAATTCCAAGTATGCTCTATGGCTATTTGGGTCGATTTGAATAGCTTTTTAGAATTCCTAAGCAGCTAATTAATCTTCGTTTTTCTACTTATGAATAAAACCTAAACAAATCTATGCGTTAACCATGTTAGGATTTTGTTCTAAGGCTCTTTTGTAGTAAATTTAAGCTCTGTCATATCTTTTTGTTTTTTCCATTTCTAAGTATCCAATTTAAATAAGAAGATCTACATTCACAACATCAGATTCTAAAATTGTTTCGTAATATTAAATTGCTTGAGGATATAAATTTCTTTCCACATAGATTTTTGCAATAGCTTCTAAAGAATCAATATCTCCAGAGTCTGCTTCCACTGCTTTCTAATAATACTTGATAGCCACATCTTTAGATTGTTATATACTTCCAAGGAGGTAGTTTATGTAACTACTATTAGGATAAAGTTGAAGAGCCTTTTGTCCAAAACTTTCTGCTTAAATATTATTCTGTTATTCATTGTAAAGTTATGTAATGTTAAATAAAGTCATCATATCTTTTTAGCAAATATCTAGAGCCTCTTTATAAGCAGCTAAAGATTCCTTCTAATTTTTCAAAATTTTATGATAAATATATCCTTTTCTAAATAAGATTTGTGGATCGTTTTAGTCCTTATTTAGTTAAATAGCCTTCTCGATTTCACTCAAGCCAAGCTAGTTATTTCCTTAAATACAAGATAAAACTGCTTTTAGTGAGTAAATTTAAGGTGAATTAAGCTCTAGACCTAAAGCTGTTTGCAAAGATTCGTTTGATAGTTAATATTTTTATTACAAGAAATACAACCAAGATTGATAGTAATGAATTCTCCAGTAATTTTATTAAATAGTTAAGCACTTGTCTAAATAGTTTTGAATAAGTTTATATTTGCGCTTCAAGCAATTCAAGATAATAATGTGAGACTATCCAAGCATGCAATCTACATCATCTTCATCAATATCACGCGCATCTTAGAAATATTATTCAGCCTTTTTAAAGTTACAATTTGCACAAGCTTCGAGAAATCCTAGGGTTATCAAATAATTAATATTATCTGGACTATTTTTTAAGTTTTTTTTGTACTTTTCAATCAAACTATCAGCCTCCAAATAGTTAAAGTCTATTAATCTAGAACTTGCTCCAGAAGATTTAAATTACTTAGAGTTATTAGAGAACTACTTGGAATTATTAGAATACTATTTGGAATTATTTGAATACTATTTAGAATTATTGGAGTACTGATTTGAGTTATTACTTTTTAAGTTATTGGAGAAGATATTGCTGAATTCATCTTATTAAGTAGAATTTAAAAATTAAGAAGATTATTTGCTTGATTTGCTAGAAATAATAATATTAGTGCTTGCTTAACTTTATTCACTATCATCGTTGATTGAAGGATGCTTCATAAAATCTTGCTCTTCCTCAAACTAGTTTCCTTCATCATCAATATTTTCAATAAACCATTAATGCATCTTTTCACGAATTTGATTTATATTTGGTCTTTGTTTAGGATCGCATATTAAAATATATTGAATGAGTTTATTACATTTTGCATCAAGATTAGGAGAATCAAAAGCAATCAATTTATCAAATTCAGAGCAACTAACTAAATACATAACTTTTTGGATCTGAAGCCCACCAAATAGTTTCAGGCATATACCCAATGCCCATATGTCTGCCTCTTTGCTTTGTTTCACTTCTTATGATCCTTCTTTGAGAACCTCTGGAGGGAAATAAGCGAAAACTCCCTTAGGACCTGCTGCTGAAAACTACATAGAATACTATGCACTTTAAGTTTTTTTAGCCAAACCAAAATCGCAAAGCTTAACAACTCCAGCCTTATTAATAAGTATATTTCTGACTGAGAGATCTCTAACAATATAATTTTGATTGTGTAAATATTCAACGCCATCGATTATCTACTAAGCATAGTATGTAAAATTAGCGTAAGGGATATGCTTAGTACCATTCTTTTTGATCCAGCCTTCGAGAGAAAATTCGCATAAATCCATCTAAATGAAGTGATATAGATCAATAACATATTCGTCTCTAAGCTCAATAATATTTTTATGACTACACTCTCTCATGATTTGAGCCTCTCTCTAGCAACTTTAAAGTTTAGCTTAGTCAATTTTCTAATTGTTTGAATCACCAACATACTAAGCTTTCACAGCATATTTAGCATTCTTTTAAGTGTCTTCAACAAACAAAACAGTACCGAAACCGCCTTTTCCTCCATCCTTCTTTAAAATTTTCAAATTTTTTTCAGTTTCTAAGTAATTTGCTAATTTAGTGAGTTCCTTTTCGTATTAATTTTCCTCCTCCATTTATTTATTTGAAACTATACTCTTTTGATCTATATAGTTTATTAACTATCTATCTAATACTTTAAAATTAAAAACTAAATATTAAATTAATTTTTTTAATTATTACTTTCAATATTTTTTATAGAGCTAAAGATACTGCAAGCAATCAATTATTTCAATTTATTTATGTAAGCGAAATCTTTAGTTTAAATAAGAGGTGTTTATTTATTGTATTTCTAATACAAAGAATTGAAGACCATACATATCAAACTAAATAGTGTCTAATATTGGTAAGGATAATTAAAACCATAGGTTTTGGTAATATAATCAAAGTTAATAACTTTATTAATATTAAATACACAAACTTGTTAAAATAAACAATAAATTATTCTCATTAAAATAAAAAAATTGCACTTTAGAATTCAATAAAAACTCTATAACAATTTTATTAATTCGTAAATTATTCTAATTATTTTGGTAAGTACAAAATTAATTAATTTAATTAAAATTTTTCTATCAAAATTATATAACTTTTTATTTTTTGTAATAAAAATGAAATACTATAAAATTTATAAATATACTTTTGAATGATTATTTATTATTAATAATCATATTTATTTTTAAAACATATTTTTATTTGCATAAATCAAATTAATATGGTTTTAAATAATTATTTGAATATCTAAACAAAAATTTATAGGAAATAAGAAAGTATTTGTTTCTATCCTTTATACCTAATCTAATTCATTACCCATTCAATTAAAATGGTAATAAATATTATCTAATTAAGATTAAGAAATAAATTCAGAGTACAATTTATTTGTTGAAATATTGCAGAAGTTAGTTATAAATCATATAAATAGCTATGAAAATCCCGACACAGAAGAAGGAAAATACTTAAAAAATGTTAAACCCCTTAAAATGAAGATTTTGGTGAAAGAATCAATAAGATTATCACAATAAGAATTTAATGACTCAGGAGAAGTTATTTTATGTTTATATTATGTATAAAATTTTTAATGTGTATAATTTCTGTTAAGTTGATAATTAATTTTTAAGTATGTATTTTTATTAAATTAAAATAATTAAATTCTTAAAAACAAATAAAAATTTTTTAATGATTTTTTAAAATATTAAATTTAGTTATAGACATAAAAAGCATAAAAATAGATATATGTAGGTATGTATGTATGTGTGTAATTTTAGGTAGGTGTGTATTTGTGAGTAGTAATATTATTTTTAATATTAACATTTTATAAATTTACTGTTATAATTCTCAAAAAAATGTGTTGCTTTTTGTTATTTATTTGTTTTTGAATATAATTAGTCAATCTTTAAGCCAGCATTTTTAGTCTTTAAAATTTCTTTTTAATAATTTCTTAAATTCACTAACAAAAAATAATCTCAGAAAATATCTTCCCATCTAGGATCGTACTTGGGATTTTTAATCTTAGCAACTTGTACTGGGTTGATTCCTTCAGCTTTAACCTATTCTGAAATGATAATACCTTATTTCTCTATTTGAGCTATCTTTTCTTCCTTTAATTAGCTTTCCTCAGGGGGAATCCAGGGAGCCTTTAACTTTCTTTCAAGAAGTTGGTGCTTTAATTTGATTTTATAAATTAAATTTAATAAGTTGTTAAATAAAAGCAATATATAATAATTTTATTTACCCAGTCAAAGTTCTTGAACCATGCATTTGATTTCAATGCATTATATGAACCTCCAAGTCTTATTTCAGGAATCTTATTTAACAATTAAAGCATCAATTGCTTAGCAACAGCATCCTTCATGTATGCAGGGAATTATATTTCTTTTTTAATGATTTCTTCGTAAATTTCATAAGGATCTTCAGCTTCTTCGGCGAAAGGAACATAACCGCACATAAATTCATATAAGCAAATACCTTAAGTATATTAAAAAGTTAAAAGTTAGTAATATTCTCCTAAAAAGTTATTAATTACCCACTGACCAAAGATCTACAAGGAAGTTGTAACCTTTACCAGAAATAACTTCAGGAGCCATGTAGTGAGGAGTACCAATGATAGTGAATGTTCTAGTGACAGTGCCTGCCTTGCTCTTCATAATTTTAGCAGTACCCATATCAATTAATTTAAGATAACCAGCATGATCGACCATGATGTTTTCAGGTTTGATATCTCTGTAGATAATATAATTTGAGTGCAAATATTCAAGTGTCAAGATAAGAGATCCAATGTAGAATTAAGAATCGTATGTAGAGAGTAAACCAATTTCTCTGATTACATCAAACAATTCCATACCTTATATGAATTCAAGCAAGAAATAAATGCATCTGTCATCCTTGAAAGAACGCAAGAATTTCATAACAAAAGGGAAATTATTGAATTCCATAACTTACTTTTCATTCTATTTAATTTGCAAAAAAATTTAAATTAATTTTAATTAAAATAAATAAATAATATCATTTTAATTAACAAAATAATAAAAATCAATATTTATTTATCTAAAATTATTTAATCTAAAGGGATGAAATGAGTTTATTGATTAATTAAATTTTAATTTAGATAAATTCTCTAACTTGAATATTTATTTAATTAAACTTTTTTATGCAATTTATTTAGAATTATTTTTTAAAACTAATAATTTTTCTTAATTTTTAAAGCAGTTGAAAAATACAAGGCTTGATTTGGGATTACTAACTTACTTATTTATTTATTTATTTATTTTTTTTTGAATTGAAATAATTATTTTGCTTTATTCTTTAAACATTCTTTAAACTCATAAAACAATCTTGCTAAATAAATGCTTTTTAATTTATATATATTAGCAATGTTAAATAATTAAGAAATTACTTATATGTGTTTTTCTAAGCTTTGCTCTACAACTTGGGCTTTTGAGACGCATTTAAGTCCATAAAGTTTCTTTTTGCCTTTTTCCTTGACTAAGAAGACTGAACCGAATTAACCAAAACCTAACTTTTTAATAACTATAAGGTCACTGAGTTTCATATTATTAACTTATGACTTTAAGTTAGATTCTTCAATAGCACTTTGTTCCTTAACTTACTTATTTTTATTAATAACATCGAAGGGAGATTCTCCAAAGAGATTAACCAACTTCTCGATTTTAATGCTACCAGTGATACACTATTCACCGAAAATAACTAAATTGTTGGGATAGACACTTTTATCATTTTGCATGAATGGTTCTTTGTCACCAAATACATGTCCTTTTTAGGCTACTACATCATTTCCTTTCTATTTAATTTTTACTATTAATTTAATATCCTTTATAATAATTTAAAAATTACCTTGATTTAACCTTCCAAAAGAATAATAATTGCATTTTTAATGGGAGTTCCTTGCTATATGACAACTTCTCCATCTTTGTGATGATTAATCTAAATATTGTCAAGAAGTTTTTCTTTTTGAGACTTTGTAAATCCTTGATATCCTTCTAATCTTTCGAGACTCCACTTTGAAATGTTCTTATAAATGATAACTTCTACTTGATCACCCAAAATTCTGGTAAGGACATCTCTACCGAGAGCTAAGCACTTGACGTCGCTTTAAGCTTTAACAGTCATTGCTCTTTTATGAACTCCTTGAAGCAAAGCGGTTTCTCCAAAAGAGTCACCACCTTGTAAAGTTCTAACTTCAGCACCTCCTCTCATAACGCTTACAGAGCCTTCCTTGATAATATAGAAAGATGAGGCAGGATCATCTTCGCTTACAATAATTTAGTCCTTCTAAAACTTTTGATCAATTAAAACTCCAGCTACTGAGTTCTTCTATTCAACAGTTAAATTTTCTATATTTAAATTAAATGATTTAAAAATTAAAAAACTGTTTTTTACATTAACTTTGTTCAAAAAAAGAAAAGAAAAATTAATAATTAACTTCATAGCAACTTATAAAAAAAAAATTAAATAAAAAGAATATTTCATCATAAAAAATTAGAATTTAAAAAGAAGATATTATATTTTTGAATTCGATTCTTAAAAAAGATTAAAAAATTAATTAATTAAAAACAAACACTGACTGTTTTTTATTTTTTCTATGAATTATAATCAATCAATCAATTAAATCTAAACTAAAATAGTTCTATCATAATATTCTTTTTTACTTTTACTGAATCTTTATATAATCTTTCTCTTTCTGATGATTTAAAAATTAGGGAGTGAAGCAATAACTAAAAAGCTAATGATAAAATAGTTTGTTTAAAAACCATTTTTTAAATGAACTCACTCATGTCTTTGACATATCAATAAAGTTATTCATATTAGACTTTAATTTTTGTTTAAATAAACTGCTTTAAAAATTTTTAATATGCTTGCTTTTTAGTGTTATTTGCCATTTTAAAAGATTCAAATAATATGTTTAATGGTATAATTAACTGAAGTTTCTCTTTTTCTTAAGAAAAATCATTGCTATGAAAATAATATTAAATTTTTGCTAAAATTTTTACAGAAAAATTTATGGTTTTCAATGAATTTTCTATTTTGTTCATATTCTTTTGTGATCATTTCTTCAACTACTCTTCTAAAGGTAGCTCTATCAATACCCCAAAGGTGACACTTTTGTAAAGCCTTGCAAGAAGCGCTTCTAGGAGCATTGTAAAGTAGAGCTAACTCTCCAAAACCTTCTCCTGGTACAATATCTCTCTTAACATTATCCTTAACACTGACTTAAATTCTTCCCTATTCTAATATAAAGTTTTATAATTTTATTAGACCAGTGTTATTGAACTGTATTTTTTTTAATATAATCCAATCATCTTCTATCTAATGTATATTTATTCGCCTATGATGCAAAATATCTAATTTATTTACCAAGGATGAAGAAAGTGGAGGCATTGTCTTCTTCTTTAATGATGGTTTCACCTTCTTAAAGCTCACAATAGAACATCTCATTGACTAATGTTTCCCTTTAGAGTTAAAGAATAAATTTAAACATAGAAACTAAAAAGGGTTTTAACTCTTTAAAAATAGTTGAGAACATTAAAAATGAAAGAAAATTTTATACAATTGGCTGTCTTGCAAATTATAGAAGACAAAGTGGTTTCTTAAGCATGTAATAATGAACTTAATGTCTTGATAATTCTTCTTTTTCTCTACTCTCTTGAAGTTTTCACAGATTTCAATCTCCATAGAGAACTCATTTTTAATAGCTGCTCTTTTATTACCTCTTCTTTTCTTTTTTTATAAAAGTAAGTTTAATTTACAGCTTATTTATTGCTTGCTCTTATAAGTCATTTAATATTGCTGCTATTCAGTCAGAAAAATTCTTCACTATGTCTTTTTGCTATTGAAAATTCTTCTTTTAAGACTGCTAACACAATAATATGACTGAAGAAATAGTTTTCAAGCTGTAACAAAATAAGGATTAAATAGAAGAAATATTTTAATTACATCAAGAGGAGTGGAAGGATTATTGGGATTTTTGTTCAACTCCACTCTTAAATCTTTGTATGATTGTAAAGCTATCTTTTTATCTTCCATTTTTGATGAATATTGTTAAATCTTTTTCAGCAGTTGTTTTTGCTTCTTTTATTTTTTTAATTATTTCTTTTCTTTTTAAGTAAAAGCTTGTTGATTGAATTTTTTATCGTTTTATTCACAAAATCAAATAATTTTTAATAAATTAATTATTAATCAAATTTTCTTAATATCCTTTAATCATAAATTTAAAAAATTGGATTTTATTTAGAATTATGATGCAAGTATACATAAATACATACATACATAAAAGCTTGCATTATTCTTTTATCAATAAAAATTCATTCAATTCATCTAAATAAAATATTGAGATATTAGTTATCTTCCTGCATTACATACAAATTGCTAACAAATTTATTTCTATCTATCTTAGGTTTACATCAAAACTTTGTTTCTCCTTCTTCTTACCTGAAATCTCCACTTTAATTCATATTAAACCATAGACTTACACACTAAAATATTTGCTATAAAATATCTTTTTATAATAATTTTATAATTTCTCATTATACATACCACTTTTTAGAAACTAGCAAACCTGATAAAATATTTTATTCTAAATTAAATCAAAAGCTCGATTACAAAAAAAAGAAAAAAACTAATTAGTATTGATTAGATGTAACAAATTCAACTCTTTTTTAGATAATTGACTTAACTTTCAAAAAATTTTGTAAAATAACTTTCTGGTTTTGAATATCTTTCTTTTATTTGCTTGTGAAAATAAATATCTCCATCCAATTTTGCAAATATAATAATAAATATCGTATAGACAATTAATTTTCTGAAAACTAGTCACAACTCATTCCAACAAGAACCTCAAGCATATCTTATTAATTAACACATTTCGCAAAATAAAAAAAATTATAAATCATAAATTTTAAATTATTTATCAACATTATAAAAAATCTTTTATCAAGTGTTTTCATAATTAATCAACATTCTCATAGCAAAAATGCTATTATTTCATTATGAATTCTTTTTAAATTTATCTATAAAAATAAGATTGAAATAATGCCGATGCTCTATTACAAAAGTACATTTTAGATTTATATCAAAATTTATCAAAATGCCAGTCGAACCTCTCTATTAATTACTTTCGAGGAGATAAAATAAAATAAAAGAAGAAAAAAAACAATAGCAATTTTCAAACTGAGTAAAGATTTAGCAATTAATTCTTATAATAAATAGATTTTAGTGTTTATTTTTACAAAAATCCTAAGTATAAAATGTATGTAAATGATAAAATAATTAATCAATAGTTTAAATAATTAGAATTATTATAAAAAAGATAAATTTATTAAATTTTATTTTAGTTAAAATAAACAAGTTATACTGAATTGTTTTTTTTCAATAAGTAATGATTAAAGTATTACTTTTTACCTTAAGATATTTTATTCAGCTTTAATCAATAAAGTTATGCAAAATAATTTGAAAAAATCATAAATATAATTTGAAAGGATATTTATATATTTTTATAAATTTGCGAATTAATTAATAAAAAATGCAAAACTGATTTTGTTCAAAAAGTTGTGGTAAACATAAAATATCATCTAATTTTCAGAAATTGCAAAAAAAATAAAAATATCTATTTAAAAATCACTGATAAATTAAAAAATAAATAAAAAGAAAATTAGATTGATTTATTATTCTTCTACAATTATCAAAACTATAAAGATTATGACGTGTGCTTTTCTTAAAAATTACATATTAAAATACTCCTCATTCTTTATTGAAAATTAATCATCCATTATACAATAATAAATTTAAATTAATCTATAATACTATTTTTTTATGTGTGTCTCCATAAAATCATATTTTTTTTAGCAAAAAAAAGATTGTTATCTTTTTCTTTCTTTTCTTTACATTTATTACCAAATATTTTTTTATTTTGCGCCAGATATTTTATTTTCTTTTAAATTGCAAGCTTTTTTTTTTGATTTTATCTAATAATAGAAAATAAATACTATTGATTTAGCAATCCATCAAAAAATTTTCTTTATTTTACTAATAAGCAAATAATTAAATTAAATTAGAATAATATTCATAGAAAAAATCATAACCATGAATTTATCTTTTAAAAATCTGAATATAAAATCATCTTTTTATGGTAGTTCATCTGTATTTTATAAATATATTAAAGTTATTACACTTTAATAAATTTTGAAAAAATTAAATATGCTTGATTTGACTAAGTATCTTAATTTATTCAGCTTGGTTATATCGATTAAATATGGATATTACATTGAAATAATATTTAATTTTAACTTACTTTTTCAATTCTAAAAGATAAAAATATGTATAACAAAATACCAATTATTTGTTTTTAATTAAATAATTTTTAGCTAAGCTAAGTAGAAGTAAGAAAGTTCAAAAAATAATCAAATTTAAATGAATTATGCAATAGGACCAACTGAGACATAAATTAATTTTTTTGGGTTGGGCCTAGGGAAAAATACACCTAAATATGTCAAAAAATATTTTATTCTAGTGAGTTCACATTGTCAATACTTTTATATCCAATCTCTTGTTCCTACTATATTTTTAAGTACATATCAGAAATATTAAGATTTAATAAAAAATTTTTCACTAACTTTTTTGTGATTTCTCTTGCTAAAAGCAAATATATAAATTCATATAATTTATTTTTTCGTTTTATCTTCTTATAATTAAATAAATTCCCATAAATTACTATTCAATATTTTTGAGAAAAAAAAAATAAATGATATAATAGATTAAATTATACAGAGAATTAGAAGAAGTAATCATCTATTTTTTTTACAATATACTTTAAATTTATTTTTGCTGATATAAAAAGTTTTTAAACTCTTCACTTTAATCTCACAAAGTTCTAAAAATTAATCTGAGGTATATTTAATTTATAATTATTATTATTCTTATTATGAATATTAATACTATATTGGTACATTTTATTAAAAATATTTTCTTAGTTATTTAACTTAATTTTATTATCCGTTTTTTATTATTTGATATTTTTTAGTCAGTCATTTTTTCTTCTAAAACCTTGACTTGATAAAAATAGTTTATAAGTTTTGGATTGTGATATTTTTACTTATAAAATTCAATTTAAAACAATTTAGCCCTTTTAATTTGCTTATAAGCTTTCTATTTAATTTAATTTAATTTACTTTTCTATTTCTTTTCTATTTCTTTTTTATTTTACTTGAGTTTATTTTTCTTGAATCTTTCTTAATTTAACTCATTTTTTATTTTCAAGTTTTATTATTATTTTTTATTCATTCATTCATTTCTTATTACTTCATATTTTTTCTTCATTTTTTCCTTCTAAATAACTAATTTAATTATTTATTTTTTGTTCTATATTCAAATAGTTACGAAGAAATTGGTGATATTGGTGCATCAAGTTTAGGTTTAGCTCTCACAAAATGCACTAATCTATCCAATTTGGCAATTGGTCTTAGGTAAATTAATTTTATTTGTTTTAGATTGTGATATTTTTACTTATGAAATTCAATTTAAAACAATATAGCCCTTTTAATTTGTTTATTAGCTTTTATTTGATTTACTTTTCTTTTTCTTTTTATTGTACTTGTGTTTATTTTTCTTCTATCTATCTATCTTTCTTAATATAATTCATTTTTTTTATTATATTTTACTTTTATTTATTTATTAATTTAATTTCTAATTAAATCATATTATTTCTTCTAAATAAATAACTAATAAACTAATTATTTTTGTTCAATATTTAAAAAGTAACAATAAAATTGGTGACTAAGGAATATAAACCTTAGGTTCTGCTTTAGCAAATTGCACTAAACTCTCTCATTTGACACTTGATCTAAGGTAAATTCAGTTTATTTGTTTTGGATTATTATAATTTTACTAAAAAAATTTTTAAAACAATATAGCCCTTTAAATTTGTTTTTTAGCTTTTTATTTGATTTACATTTTTTTTCTTTTTTATTGTATTTGTTTGTGTTAATTTTTCTTCTATTTATTTATTTATCTATCTATCTTTCTTAATTTAATTCATTTTTTCATTTTCAATATTTGCTTTTATTATTTATTAATTTATTTATATTAATTCATTTCTTATTAAATCATTGTTTTTTCTTCATTTTTTCCTACTTAATAACGAATTAATGATAAATTTTTTGTTCAATATTTAAAAAGATCAAATATAATTGGTGAAATAGGTGCATCAGGCTTAGGATCTGCTTTGGCAAATTGCACTAATCTATCAAATTTGGCACTTAATCTTAAGTAATAATAGTTTATTTGTTTTGGAGTGCGATATTTTGACTATAAAATTCAATTTAATTAAAATTTTCGAAGATCAAAACCCAAAATTTTTTAAAGTTTTGATAATCTTATTAGGAGCTTATAAAAACTTCAATTCCTTCTACTTCTATATAAACTTTACTTTTGGAGTAAATATTATTTTAAAATAACTTAAAGCAATCAATATAGCTCTTTTAATTTGTTTTTTAGCTTTTTATTTGATTTAATTTTCTTTTCTTTTTTTATTCTTGTCTGTTTGTGTTTATTTTTTTTCTATCTTTTTTAATTTAACTCATTTTTTTATCTTTAATTTTTAATTTTATTATTTATTTATTTTTCATATTTTTTCTTCATTTTTTCCTTCTAAATAACTAATTAATTAATTACATATTTTTCTTCAATATTTAAAAAGTGGCAATAATATTGGCGCAATAGGTGTATCAGGCTTAAGCTCTGCTTTAGCAAATTGCATTAATCTCTCAAATTTAACACTTTATCTTAGGTAAATTCAGTTTATTTATTTTGGATTATGATTTTCTTACTTATAAAATTCAATTTAAAACAATAAAATTCTTTTAATTTGTTTAATAGCTTTTTATATGATTTAATTTTCTTTTTCGTTTTTATCTTACTTGTCTTTATTTTTCTTCTATCTTCCTTAAATCAACTTATTTTTTATTTTTAAAGTTTGTTTACTTTTATTATTTATTTATTCAATTCTTATTAAACATATTATATCTTCATTTTTTCCTTCTAAATAACTAAATAACTAACTAGCTAACTAATTAATTATTTATTTTTTGTTCAATATTTAAAAAGTGGTAATTAAATTGGTGATTAAGGAACAGCAGACTTAGGTTCTGCTTTTGCAAAATGCACTAATCTCTCACATTTGACACTCGATCTTAGGTAAATTCAGTTTATTTGTTTTTGATTGTGAAATTTTACTTATAAAATACAATTTAAACAATATAATCCATTTAATTTGTATATTATCTTTTTATTTAATTTACTTTTTTTTTTCTTTTTATTTTACTTGTGCTGATTTTAATTTTGTCTTTCTTAATTTAACTCATTTTTTATTTCCAACACTTGATTTATTATTTTTTAATTAATTTCTTACTTCTCATATTTTTTCCTTCTAAATAACTAATTAATTATATGTTTTATCTTCAATATTTAAAAAGTGACAATAAAATTGGTGATTAAAGTGCATCAGACTTAGGTTCTGCTTTAACAAATTGCACTAATCTCTCAAATTTGACACTTGATCTTAGGTAAATTAAGTTTTTTTTATTTTTAAATCTACTTTATTATTTATTTATTTATCTCATTATTTATTTATTTATTTCTTTCTTTCTTTCTTATTATTTCATATTTTTTCTTCAATAAATAAAAAGTAACAATTAAATTGGTGAAATTGGTGCATCAAACTTAGGTTCCGTTTTAGCAAATTGCACTAATCTCTCAAATTTGACACTTAATCTTTAGTAAATTCAGTTTATTTGCTTTTAGCTTTTTTCTCTTTTTTATTTTAGTTATGTTTTTTTTTCTTCTATCTTTCTTAACTTAACTCATTTTTTTATTTTCAAAATTTGCTTTTATTGTTTATTTATTTATTAATTAATTTATTTCTTATTATTACATAATTTTTCTTCATTTTTCCTTATAAATAACTAATAAATTCTAAATGCTTTGTTCAATATTTAAAAAGATACAATGAAATTGGTGAAGTAGGTGCTTCAGGTTTAGGTGCTACTTTAGCAAATTACACTAATCTCTCAAATTTGACACTTAATCTTTAGTAAATTCAGTTTATTTGTTTTAGATTATCATTTTTTTACTAAAAAAATTCAATTTAAAACAATATATCTATTTCAATTTGTTTTTAGCTTTTATTTGATTTACTTTTCTTTTTCTTTTTTATAGTAAATATGCTTATTTTTTTTATGTTTATCTTTCTTAATTTAATTCATTTTTTTATTTTTAACATTTAATTGTAGTTTTTATTAATTCGTTTCTTATTAAATCATATTATTTCTTCATTTTTTCCTACTAAATAACTAATTATTTTTTAAAAAATTTTCTTCATTATTTAAAAAGATCCAATAAAATTGGTGAAATAGGTACATCAGGCTTAGGATCTGCTTTAGCAAATTGCATTAATCTCTCTAATCTGGCACTTAATCTTTAGTAAAAACAGTTTATTTGTTTTGTATTGTGATATTTTTACATATAAAACTCAATTTATAAGAATATATCCCTTTTAATTTATTTATATTTTTTCAATATTTAAAAAGATCCAATTAAATTGGCGCAATAGGTGCATAAGGATTAGGTTTTGCTTTAACAAATTGCAGAAATATCTCAAATTTGACACTCGATCTTAGGTAAATTAAGTTTATTTATTTATAAAAATTTAATTAAAAAAAAAAAGCCCTTTTAATTTGTTTATTAGCTTATTATTTGATTTATTATTTATTAATTTATTTCCTATTATTTCATTCATATTTTTCCTTCTTTTTTTCCTACCAAATAAATAATTAATTACAATATTTTTTCTTCAATATTTAAAAAGTTTCAATTAAATTGGTGATGAAGGTGTATCAGGCTTAGTTCCTGCTTTAACAAATTGCACTAATCTCTCACATTTGAAACTTGAACTTAGGTAAATTCAGTTTATTTGTTTTGCATTGTGATATTTAACTTATGAAATTCAATTTAAAAGAATACAACCCACTTAATTTGTTTATTACCATTTTATTTATTTATTTATTTTTCTATATTTTATTATTATACTTGTGTTTATTTTCTTCACTCGTTTCATTTTCTTATATTCAATATTGACTTTTATTATTTATTAATTCATTTCAAATTATTTAATATTTTTTCTTCATTTTTTCAATCTAAATAACTAATTAAATACATATTTTTTCTTCAATATTTAAAAA
The DNA here is from genome assembly GCF_000189635.1 of Tetrahymena thermophila SB210. Taxonomy (NCBI): domain Eukaryota; phylum Ciliophora; class Oligohymenophorea; order Hymenostomatida; family Tetrahymenidae; genus Tetrahymena; species Tetrahymena thermophila. The sequence continues at coordinate 916,841 of NW_002476481.1, read as the reverse complement.
GCGATAATTAAATTGGTGATTAAAGTGCATCAGACTTAGGTTCTGCTTTAACAAATTGCACTAATCTATCAAATTTGACACTTGGTCTTAGGTAAATTCAGGATATTTGTTTTGGATTGTGATATTTTTACCAATAAAATTGAATTTATAACAACAAAATTATTTTAATTTTTTTATTAGCTTTTTATTTGATTTACTTTTCTTTTTCTTTTTTATTGAAAATGTATTTGTTTTTCTTCTATCTATCTATCTATCTATCTATCTTTCTTTATTTCTTTTTTTTCTTCATTTAATTGATTTTTTTATTTCTAACATTTGCTTTTATTAATTAATTAATTTCTTACTATTTCATATTTTTTCTTAATTTTTTCCTACTAAATAACAAATTAATTATATATTTTTTCTTTATTATTAAAATAGTAGGAATTAAATTGGTGCAATAGGTGCTTCAGATTTAGGTTCTGCTTTAGTAAATTGCATTAATCTCTCAAATTTGACACTCGATCTTATGTAAATTCAGTTTATATGTTTTGGATTATGATATTTTTACTTATAAAATAGAATTTAAAACAATAAAACTCTTTAAATTAGCTTATTAGCTTTTTATTTGATTTAATTTTCTTTTTATTTTACTTGTATTTATTTATTTTTCTTCTAACTTTCTTAATTTAACTCATTTTTTATTTCTTTTATCATTTGCTATTATTATTTATTCATTCATTTCTTATTATTTCATATTTTCTCTTCATTTTTTCCTACTAAATAACTAATTAATTATTTATTTTGTTCAATATTTAATAAGATCCAATCAAATTGGCGAAATAGGAGCATCAGGCTTCAGTTCTGCTTTAGCAAATTGCATTAGACTCTCAAATTTGAAACTTTCACTTCGGTAAATTCAGTTTATTTGTTTTGGATTGTGATATTTTTTACTTATAAAATTTAATTTAAAACAATAAAATTCTTTTAATTTGTTTATTAGATTTTTATATGATTTATTTATCTTTTCTTTTAATTTTCTGCTAATGTTTTTTTAATATTTTATTTTAATTTAATATAATAGTGGAAATAAAATCGATTAATCATAAGAATTGAAAGTAAAAAGCAAGTGTCTTAAATCAAAAAGTTTAGTTGTCTATGAAATAAATTTCCTATGGTGATATGCCAGCAGGCAAGTGGTGAAAAAGAATGAATAAATACAAAATATATGAATAATAGAAAATAATATATTTTACTATATAATAGTTTGTAATAAGATAATTTAACCTAAAATACATATGGTATTTTCTCTTCTATTAACAGGATCAAAAAATAAATTATTTGTAAATTTTAACCTCCTTAATTTTAAAAAATGTCAATATTTTTAAAAAAATTCAAAATTAAATTTTAGAAAGCAAAATTAGTTTAGAAAATTAATTATTTAGAAAGTTAAATAGAGTTTTATTTTTAAAAGATCTTTTTTATTTAAAATGAAAGTTTGCATTTTTTAAATTAAGGCAAATTCTTATTAATTTTATAAAATATTTTAAAGTGTTAAAATAAATTAAGATATTAATTGATGTATGAAAATTAAATAACTAATTTAAATTCCTTTATTAACTTAAAATTATTAATAGAAGTCATATTTATTGAGTTACAAAAATAGATTCCATTTTTAAAGCACTTTTTTAGAATTAATTTATTTGTTTATTCAATTTTAATTAAAAAATTATTAATTGTTTATTTAATTTTGTCTAATTTTTTGCCCACTAAAAGAAATTTGATTTTTAGGATCTACATTTTCATCTCTTTGCGAATTTTTTCTTTCAGACATTAGTGAAGAATTGGTATTAATTTTGGTATTGTTTTTTAGAGGTGGCTGAAAACTTGTATTGTTAGATGAATTTTTCAAGAAGTTAGATAAAGATTATTAATAAGATATATCACTTCCTGAAATTAATTCTTGACTTGTTCCAACATTAGCAAAAGAAAAAGTTCTGTTATGGTTGTTTGTGTTCGGTTATGAGCTTTTTTCATATCGCCTTGATGAATTCATGCTTGCCTGGCTTTAGTTGTTATTGTCAATTTTTTTAAATGAAAATAAATTTGTCTTTTCTTTATTGTTGTTAAATGCAAAGTCTTTTTAATTTTAGGTAAATTATTACTCTGTTTACTGAAATTAATTTTCTTATTAATTCAATTTAAGTATTTTATTTTTTATTTTTTAGCTGTTTGTCATTTCAGAAACTTTTTCTTTTAATTCAGCTCCTATGTTTTGTGATTAAGGCAGTGCTATTTTGTTAAGTTTTTACTAATTTATTATTATTTAACTTTTGGTTTCTGATTAGCTTTGGTTTTTATTGCTGACAGAATTTCTTTTTTAAGGTATTTTTGAAGAAGATGATTGATTCAGTTTCATTTATTGAAGGATCTTTTCTTGCATAGTAATGCTTCCACTTCTTTAATGTGATTGTGTTTCATTTTGTGAACCAATATTTTAATTTTGTTATTACTAGCTAATAACTTTGTTATGATTTAGTTAATATTGATTTGAATTAGATTAATTTCTTGTTTAAATATATTATTCTTATTGAATTACGTTTGCTTGATGAATATAATTTTCTTATTTTAGTACATTTACCTGTTTAACTGAACTGCTTAAATTCATATTTTATTAATTATTCACTTAAGAAGTGATTGGGTCATCGTTTTATGGAGAAAAAGAATTCTTGTTAATATCATTTAAATTAGATAAAGGGCTAGATTCATTATGTAATATATTTTTTTATTAAGCTGGAGCATTAAAAATTTCATACCCATTTTAATAGCTTTGGTGAACTTCTACTTAGGAAGTATCAAATTCAACTTTGCTTGCCTAAAAACTAGCTTCGAAATTTTTAACATGCTAATTTGTAGGACTCAAAAAGGCACTTAATTCTTTTTTTCTCGAAGATAGCTTCATTTTTAGATTGTTAACAGGACTTCTATCTTTTTCAGGTTGACTTTAGCCTCTAATTAGTTTGATTTCATCACAATATTGATCGTTTTGAACTAAATTGAACTAATTTTCCCTGCTTCTGACTTGATCTTGAGATTATTTTTTAATCTAAAGTTTCATTTAGCTAAGAATTTAAATTAAAATGATTTTTTAAGCAAATAATTTATTAAGATGATGATAATTTTTTATGAAAAAATAAGATTTTAAAGTAAATAATTTACTCGAAAGAAATATTTTAACCATTTGGAGGAGTTTAAACAAAAGTTGATGTCGTGTTATTGCTATTTCTAAAAGAGTGAATCTGTTTAGGATTTGGTATATTAGAGCTGCTCAAATCAAAAAAGGAATCAGTGTTACATCTTTTGCTGAGGAGACTTTCTTCACTAAATTTGATGTTATTTATAGGAATATTCAAATTGGAACACTTTAATTTCAACTAAGCTATTTCTTTTTAAAGCAAATCTTCTCTAACAGCTAGTTTTTATTCGTTTTCAGTTATTAACTTATCTCTATTTTCAAGTTTCTCCTTATAGAATAAAGAAGATTACTAATTTTAAACACAATCAACTTAAACAGCAATTGCCTCTAACTTTTTTTAAGCTTCTTCTAGCTCTTTGATTAATTCGTTGTGTTTACTCATCATACTTAGCTCAATTGCAGCCAATTCTTTCTTTTTATCTTCAATCTGTCTTTTGCTATCTTCTATCTCCTTGCATTGCTCTTAAAGCTGCACTTATTCTTGTTCTGTTTGCTACTCTTTCTCGTTTAGACTTGCAAACCTTGATTCCAAAGATTCTTCCTGCTTAATGTAATAATCCAATTCTTACTATTTAATCAAATACATTTAGTCATTAAAAAGATCTTTTTAACTTTCTTAATTCTGATGAATTAAATTATCTTTCTAAATTTGTACTTCATAAAATTCTTACTCAACAATTGCATTTTTCTTTACAATTTCTTGCTTAAGTGCATTTAAATCCTACTCAAATCCATTTAATTATTTTTCTCTTTCAAATAACATTTTTTCCAAATTCTATATTTCTTCTAATTCTGCTGCATCTTAAATACCTTTGCTTTATTATCTTTCACTACCTCTGCCAGAGGGTTTTTATGATCTATTTGTTTACTCTTCTTCTAATTGACAAAATGAAACTTGTTCGCTCTGCCTAAATTTCTCTTTTAGTTCTTCCTCTTTCTACTCCCGATATGCAAGTCCCGACTCCCATATATCAAAAAACTCAAAAAGAATTTTGAGTCTTTGAATTTATTTTTCCATATCAACTATTTCAGTTAAAGTAAAATCCTCTCTGTTGTAAATGCTTTAGTAGTTTTATGTAAAATCATTTTACATAGCTTTATTAATTCCTTCACATTTATTAGAGTATTTCTTCTAAACAGACATTTTAGAAGTTATTTTAAAACCAAATTTGTTAAAATAATTTTTGTTGTTATTAAGGCAATTCCTACTTATTATGTATTTATTTTTTTCTTATTTTTAGGGTATTTTATAAAATTAATAGAAATCTAAGTTAAGTAAAGTAACTAATATCCACAATTAATCTTTATTTAACAAAATCAATATGAACTTCTAAAATTTTTAAGCTTTAATATATCTGTTAATTTTATTGATTGTAACGTTAAATATCTTTATTTTATTTATTCTAATTTAAAAAGTTTTTGATTTATTATTTTTTAAAATATTTCATTAATTTAATCCAATAAATAAATAAATAAATAAATAAATAAATAAATAAATATAAATTAAGAAAAATTTAGAATAACGAAGAGTGTGAAAAAAATAATGGCAATATAAATATGAAATCTGCAGACTTAGATGACCAAAATCATAATCTCTAAGGAAGACATTTTGATTAAAGAATGAAAATAACCTGAAAAATAAAATTATAAAATAACAGAATTTATTTTTGTTAAATATGAGAAATAACTTATATCTTAGAACAATAATACAACTTAGAATAAATAAATTAATAAACTATTTAATATATGATATTAATTTAAAGATTAAATGTCATTTAATTTTAAATATATTTAGTTTTATAAAAAGTTATTATAAATTTTATTTGAAACACTTCATTAAAATATTAAATTAAAAGATTTATTTTGTAATCATTTTAAAAGCTATATTTTTATTTTTAAGCTGCTTAATTAATATTAATAAATTCATCAGTTTTAAAATTTTGCCTTTTGATTTAAAGTTTATTTTACTAAAAATAAATTTCTATTACTAAATTTAGCTCAATTTAATATAATTCGAAAAGAAATAGAAAGTTTTTAAAATAAAATTAATTATAACGAATATTAACAAACAGTCAATTTATTGATATTTAAACATTTTATAATAAACAATTTTTAAATAAAAGAATGAAATTCCTCTAAAATTTATGATTTGCTACTTTTGATTTTGATAATTATATTTAAAAATACTTAAGGTGATGGATGATGCAAAAATATTTATTTTTACTTTACTTTGTAAACTGTTTTTACATTTATAACATCTGTAATTTAAACAAGCTGAGTCTTATAACAAATTAATATTGATATTATCTATTTTTAATAGATGAGGAAGGTAAGTTCTAAAATAGTGTTTAGAAATATTATTTTAAATGGAGTAGATAGTATGAAAATTAATGTAAATTAATTATTAAATGAGTTTCACATGCTGATTTGAAACCAAAATTGTAGATTCAATTTAAAAAAGATGATCGATCAATCAGTCTTGTTATGTATTAATAAATTTAGAATGAATTTGATAGAAAAGAAGAATAAATGAAAAATTTCAACGTGTATTGTAGTTCTAAATTTTATAAATAGTTAAAATTGGGTTGAAAAAACATACATATTAGTAGAGATTTTAACTTTTTTAAGAAATAAATTAATAAATTTGAATAATTTTTAAAAAGAAAATAAATAAATAAAATCTAAATTAAGATAAATAGATTGATTGATAATTAAATATTGCATTTGAACAAATCATTTAATTAGCAATTAAATAAATAAATAAGTAAGGAAGAAGTCGAAGTTCAAAGACCTAATCACACTTTAAAAGCAAGAATAAGCATTCAGAGAAATAAACAAATAAATAAAAAATTAGATTTTAGGAATATGAAAATAAGACTGATCCACTTGCTGGTTTTCTTTAACGCAGCTGTATTCATCTTAGCTAATTAAAAGAATCCATATAAAGTTTTGGGATTGCCTACAACAGCAACTGATGAATAAATTCAAAAGAAATTCAGAGAGTTATCTAAAAAATACCATCCAGACATAAATAAAGACCCAAAGGCAGCAGAAGTCTACTCAGAAATAACTTCTGCCTACGAAATTTTGTCTAACCCGACTTCAAAATAAAAATACTTTGATGAAGTTGACAGATAAAATCAAAGATCTAATCAATTTAATTTTTAAAATTGGGGATACCAAAACTATGGCTATCACTAAAATTCATAAGTAAAACAATAAAATTACAAAAAGAAGTGGAATGAACTCTTCTAGAAGAGACATTCTTAGAGCTACTAAAGCTACTATCAAAATAAAAAACGTTCATATTAGCCTTCAAGTACATCTAAGTTTGGTTGGATTAAGGATAAACTATCTTCTTTACTATTTGGAGGTGGATTCAGCGATATTTTGATTTATGGAGCTATAATATTTTTAGTAATTAAGCTTTTTGGCAACTTGGTGCATGTGCAAATGATATGATTAAAATCTTATACGATCCTTCAATTTTAATATGTTTATTTCTATGAAATTTGCTCTCTTTTACTAAACTAAATAATAACAAAAAAACAAGAAAACAAACAATCAAATAGAGTATGCAAAACTCTTAAAAATATTGTGTACCTGTTTGAATAAGAATTTTAATTGGATCCTTTTATTTTTAACTAAATTTTAACTTTAAACTAGAATTCAAGCGATAAGTAAGCAAATTTCTTACTTTACTGTCATTTATAGAACTCATTCATATATTATTATTGACATGCAATCAAACAAATTATTTTAATAAAAATATATTGCAGGATAATTTTACAAACAGCTATTGTTATTTCTGTTTAGTTTATATCTATCTTTTATAAATAAATAAATAAATAAATAAATTAGTTAGTTAGTTTTAAAAATGTAATTTATTGTCTTTCCATCTTTTTGTTTTTTTGTTTGTTTTGTTTTGTTTTAGTAAAAGAAAGAACAAAGTATATTTTAGATCAAGTATTTTGGTAGTTTTTCTTTATGATTAAATAAATACTTACTTACATAGATATATCTATTTAAGTGATTTAATTTTATTTAAGAGGAAATAACTCTTTATATTATTTATATGTTGATTTTAATAAAGTATAAATTTGTTTAAATTATTAATTAGGGTTTGAAATAGAAAATTAAAAATTGTTCAAATATTTTAAGAAAACTAGAATTTATAAAAATACAAACAATTCAATTTATTTATAAAATACCATACTTAAAATAACATTTAATTTTGATAATTTAATATTAAATAGCTTATTAATATGCCAAATATGAATGTGAGTCAAAAGCAATCTATTCTCTATTCAATTAAGCTTTAGAGTTTTTTTACTTTTGTTACTAGCTTTTTTTTACTTTATTGGCTAATTTAGTTGAAGCTGTTATTTAATAATAAAATAATAAATTAAATTTATTTTGTAATAATAATATAAAAATTTTATCAGCTATTTATTTTAAATAAAAAACACATATTGTAAATAATATTCAAAGAATTTACTCTAACATAAGATGCAAAATTTAAAGTTTTCGTAAATTTTATAAAACACAACCTAAATTATAGGCTCCTTAATCTCCCAAGTTATTCTCTCTTTATAATATTATAAATTTGTTGATAAATAATTTAAAATATTTAAAACAATATATAAAACAAGAATTGGAAAAAATTAACATAATTTGAAAAGTAAAATCAATAAAGTAAAAGCTTTTAAAAATTAAACCTTAGGTCTAAAAAAAGGTATGAGAGTTTAGCAGATTGCGATAAACCATAAATTAAACCTTATATACCAGTTGCTCCAATTTATGTACCACTTTTTAATAATTGCCAATTAGAATAATGAGACAAGATAAATTAATTATTAAATTAAATAATAGTTAAAATAATTAAATTAGTTATTAAAATATTATTATTTACTAAATGTATATAGACAAAGTAGAGAGATTGGTGGATTTAGCTAAAGCATAACCTAAATTAGATAAACCTTCAGATGTAAATTTATTCTCGCTTAATTAATATATTATTAAAAAGTTCAAAAAAATGTTTAATGTTTTATTAATAAAAAAATTAATTAATTTTTTATTTTTGTTTCATTTTCTGAATAATTTAATTTTACTTAAGCTAAAGAGTTAAATTTGTAAGACTAGCGCTCTTAGCTAATCCAGAACCCATATTAGATATACCTTTATCTCCAATATCGTTAAGACTTATAATTAACAAAAAAGGTTTGAAAATGATTTGTAAGTATTAAAGCAAAAAATAATTACAAAAGAAAATGAATTAAATTATTCAATTTTCATTTTGGATTTTTAGTTCAAAATAAAATTATTAATTATGCTTGCTTTATAAATTCAATAAATATGATAAAAGGTAAATTATGACACAAATACTATTACGTTAAATCAAGTTCTAGAAGCTTAAGTTAAGGGAAATTTGATAAAGAAGAACCTAAGTATTATGCAGCATCATCGTTAATATGATTGTTACTATACATTTAAATTATTAAAATGGTTAATCCAAATAGTAATTTTAATAATTTTTAAAATTTCTTAAGTGATAACTTGCTAAAATAATTTTATGAAAATTAAAAAGAATTTCAATTTACTATAATTTAAGTGTCATATAAGTTAGATTTTAACAGTTTGGTAGAGATAATCCTAGTTATTGTGCTCCTGCTATACCTATTTCGTCATTCCTTTAATTAAGGTAAATTAGATATCATTTTTATTACTAAATTTGAAGTATTTCACTAAATTACTAAAAATAAAGAATAAAGTCATTTAAATTTTGACAAGATGCTAAACCAGAGCATAAACCTTAGACACCTAAGGAACCAAGTTGATTTTAGCTAATTATATAAAATAAGTTTATTAAAATTAAAGTAAATTTAAAAATAAGTAAGTAATTTAGCCCAAAAAATAAAATTTTTTTTTTTTTTTAATTGATATAGCAAAAAATCTAATTAAAATTTTACATATTTTTTTATATAAATTATTAAAAAGAAATGAAAATTTATTTGTGAAAAAGAAGTAAGAAAGTAAATATCAAATCTACTATTTAATAATTAATTATTTGTGAGAAATTAAAAGTTTTACTTAAACGAAATTATTAAAGTTTTTAAATTGATGCACTTTGCTAAAGCCTAACCTAATTCTGCTACCCCTTAAGCGCCAAAATTGTTTTTTCTTTTTTTAAGATAATTTAGTATATTTTAGATTAAAAAAACTTTAAAGTTTAGAAAAGGCAATTCCTTGATAAAATAAATAATTTAATAAAGAAATATGAAACCTAATTTAGATTTTAAATAATAAATAGTAGGAATGCCCAAAATCTCAAAATCTAATAAAATTAACTTATTTACAAAAAATAGATTCTCAAGCTCTAAAGGTTAGTGCATTATATCAAAGCTTTACTTAAGGCTTATATTCCTTAGATTCCTATTTCGCAAAGCCTTTGATATTAAATAAGTAAATTAACATTCTAAGCATAAAATAAATAATAATTTATTACATTAATTTTATATCTATATCAGTATGAGACTGTAAAGATGAGTTTAAGAACTTTTTAATAAAAAGAATATACTTTAGATTAAATTAAATCTATAAAAATAAATGTACATCTTCAAGTTTTTCAAAAACGCTACTTTCTTGCATCTTTTATTTATTTTTTACTTTTTTTATATCACTTTTTTTTAATTTTATAAAATAATTAATTTATTTTGGATTTAAAGATAATCTGATTAATAATCTATCAATAAATTAATTATAATTAGTTTACTCTAAATTGAAGGAAAATAAGACATTTTTTTAAGGAACTAAAATAAATGTAAAAATCTATTTAATAAATTTCATCAAAGTTTATTTTAAATCTCTTTAAATAATAAAAATAAAAATGGATACAAAAAATTGATTAGGATTATATATAGCTAAATTATATTTTGACATTTCGATTGCAAATCAAATGAAGTGTTAATTTATTAACTAACTAAATTAGTTAACTTTAGAATAGTAGAATAAAAATTTTAAAGTGATAATGCTATATTTTTAAATATTAAAACAATTTGATAAGCTTGACAATAATTTGTTATTATAATATTTTTATTCAAAAAAATTTACATTAAAAAAACAAAAAATTTTTGACAGCTAAATTTAATTTCACCAAAAGATATATTCACTTAATTTTTGAATGGTGTTGAAAATTGATACGCTTAATTAATATAACTTTTTTTATTATGTAAAGACTATTGTTATTTGAATTAAATATTACTTTTTGATTTAAAAATGCTTCAATTTTAATAATTATAAATTCTGTTTAATTTTTAAATAATTATAAATAATATTTATTTTGAGTAATTAAAAAATGCAGCTTTTGTGATAATATTTTAATTAGAAAAAAATACTTTGAAAAAATAATAATGAAAAAATAAAAATGAGATGGTTTCAGATAAAAAATAAATTTGTGTCAGAAAAATATTGTAAAATGTAATTTTTTAGCTCTCTTTACTTTAAGAAATTGTTTAGTTAAAATGGGCAGTAGTATAAAAGGTAATTAAAATAGAAGATACCTAATATCAAAAATAGTAAAAATGATGATTAATGAAATTTCGCAATATTGTGATATCATAATTCAGAATTTACGACAGGTTAAAAGGAAATTTCTTTTAGGATCTTTAAATGCGAAATAGTTGAGTAATTATTAAGAATAATCAACTATAAAAGAGAAAAAGAATATAAAAAGAAAGAGTAAAATAGAAGATATAAGTGCATCACTCTTAAATTAAATAATTATATATTGTGATTTCACTTGTATCCTGCAGCTAAATTGTTAAAAATTAAAGTCATTCTTCGAAAATAGCTGAGCCATTACTCCATCTTAATTTCTTTCTTTCTTTTTTGCTTTTTATTTAATTTTGACTACTATGGAGATTTTCTACTATTTCATAATTATAAAATATGAATTAAAAAAAGTATTGTATTGCATTATTTATATGTATGTATCTTTTATGCAAATGAATGGATTAAACACTTTGTCACACTATCTAAAATAATTGCACATAGTTAATATGTGATTTGCATGCTTATTGCATAGAGACAGACAGATAGGCAGATAAACGTTCACTTAATTAGAGATGCATCAAAGTAATTATACTTCATGATGTATTCATTGATCTTATATTTAGATAGAGCTAGGAAAAGAAAAGAAAATAAAATTAATAAGCAAGCAAATAAATAAAATAAAAAGAAAAGAAAAGATAAACCTTCAAAAACAATAATTAAATAAAATAAGAAGAAAAAAAAATCTTTTAAAAATAAAAGCATCGAAAAAAATGAGATCTGCCATCAAGAAATTATTGCCCTTAGTTTAATTAACCAAGACCATGCCCAAGTACTCCTTGGTCACTGTCAATGCTAAGAATAGCATGAAAATCAAGCAATTCTAGAGCTAATATCTCCTTACTCACACTAGCAAGGCTAATTTCGCAAGTGAGAATCCATAAAATCCTTAAACATGCACAAAATCAATCTACTGCTACTATCATTTTTCTAAAATTTTTCTTATTCAGAATAACTGATAAGATTTAAAATAAAAGTCATGAGCATTAAAGCCATAAAAATGCCTAAGTCATAGCTTCCTTAATTTTGAATGCAATTTATTATTTAAGAACTGATTATTGCATAATATTATAATTATTCAGTTCTCCCAATCGCATAATAAATGCAAGAAAGCAGCAAGATTGATTATAGCATCATTATAAATTAATTCAATTAACATATTCTAACTTTCTGTTTTATTAAAACTATAGTTAAGACTATCAATGTTCCTTCTATGGGTGACTCCATCACTGAAGGTCAAGTTCACTAAATGTTGAAGAGTAATTTCATTTACAAAAATCTTTAAAATGGATTAACGAATTTCTTCATTAAGCAAAAAAGAAAGAAAATTTAAAGAATTTTTTTTCAAAAATTCTCTACTTGATCAGCTTTTTCAAGTAGATTTCATTGATAAATATTTAATCAATTATTGTATTGAGACTACTTAAAAAAAAGATTAATAATCGATTAAAATAATGTCAAATGATATAATTCACATAGCATTTTAAACAGAAATTCTATTTATTTTTTCTACTTTATAAATTTAATTATCATAACATAAATTTAATAGAGGTTGGTGATTATGTTGAATTAGACGAAGTCGTTTGCAGCGTCGAAACCGACAAGACCCAAGTACCAATTCGTTCTCCTGAAGCTGGTGTTATCACTGAATTATTTGCCTAAGAAGGTGAAAACGTTAATGTAGGAAAGCCCTTCTTTGTCCTTGATACTGATGGTAAAAAGCCTGAAGGTGCTGCTAAGCCAGCTGCTGCCGCTGCTGGAGCTAAAAAGGAAGAAGCTCCTAAGAAAGCTGAAGCTGCTAAGCCTGCTGCCTCCACCCCTGCTCCTGAAGCTGCTAAAAAGACTGAAGCCCCTAAGGCTGCTTCCTCTTCTGCTGCTTCCCAAAAACCCACTCAAATGGCTATCCGTAATTAATTAACAAATAATTATAAATAGCAGCTGGTTTATTTTAAAACAAAAGCAAAAAAAAATAAATTGTAAATTAGTTTTCGTAAAATAAACAATCAAACTAAAAAGCAAGTTCCAATTAAGTAAGTAAGCAAGCAAACATCTCAAGCTGTAAGCAGACAAAAATAAAACACTTTAAAGAATATTATAAAAGCAATATCAAATATATTTTAGAATCAAATAAACAACTAAGTTACCAAAAGCAAATGAAATAATATATAAATTTTAGATAAAAAAATATTGAAATAGTCGTCATTTGCAACTTAAAAAAAGAATTTGCGAGAAACCAGCAATCAATAAATAAATATAAAAAGTTTAAATTATTAAATAAACAAAATAAAAATATGATTTTATAAATAACTTAGAATGGGGAGAAAAGAATAGAACTGAAACTAGACAACCCTTATCCAAGATGAGACAAAGAATCGGTTAAAGACTTAAAGACTCTTAGAATACATACGCTTTACTTCCTACTTTCAACGAAGTTGATATGAGCAACGTCATGGAAATAAGAAATAAATACTAAGAACAATTCCAAAAGAAACACAACGTTAAGCTTGGTTTCATGTCTTTCTTCGTTAAGGCTGCTACTGCTGCTCTCCAATAATAACCTATCGTTAATGCAGGTATTCGTTTTATTCTTTATTCTTATAAATAAACAAATTATTTATAAAAATAGTTATTGATGGAAAGGAAATTGTTTATAGAAACTACGTTGATATTTCAGTTGCCGTTGCCACCCCTACTGGTTTAATGGTTCCCGTTCTTAGAAATACCGAAAATATGTCTTTTGCTGACGTTGAAAGGGTAATTTTTTTTTTAAATATCAAAATTTTTAGCTAATTCTCAAAATGTTAAAAATAAATATTTAAATCATTCTTTTTTTAATCATAGGAAATTATCCGTTTAGGAAATAAAGGTAAGGAAGGATCCATTACCGTTGAAGATATGGTCGGTGGTACTTTCACTATTTCTAATGGTGGTACTTACGGTTCTTTGTTCGGTATGCCCATCTTGAACCCTCCTCAATCAGCTATTTTGGGTATGCACGCTGTCTAAAACAGACCCGTTGTTAGAGGTGACCAAATCGTTGCTAGACCTATGATGTAAATTTTTAATTCATTTAATATATGATCTTGAAATCAAGCATTATTTGAAAATTGAACACTTAATAAACGTATAAAATAGGTACTTAGCTTTAACTTATGATCACAGACTTATTGACGGTAGAGAGGCTGTTACCTTCTTAAAAACTATCAAGGAAATAGTCGAAGAACCCTCTAAGCTGTTATTTGAAATTTGAAAGAAATAATAGATAGCAAGTATAAATAGATGAAAAGAGAAATAAATTATTTAACGATAGTTAGATATAAAATAAAAACAACTAGATTTTCTATTTTTCTTCTCATCAACCACAAAATTAATTATTAATTGTAAAATAACTAAATTATATATTGAAAAAAGTAGATGAAGTAAATAAATCGGTTAGTTAGTTAGTTAATTACTTACTTAATTACTTAATTAATGAATGAATGCATTAATTCATACATTCATAATACGTATATATCATCATTAACTATATTCACACACACGTACCTACGTACTTACGTTTACGTTCATCTCTTTCATCTAATCTTTTTTATACTAATAAAAATATTCTAATTAATTATAAATAAGAAATATGAATAGTTAATAAAATTTATGTGTTTCTTCTCAATTTATACTCAGTTATATCTTATTTCTTACATTATAATTAGCATGAATTTATTTGTTCTAAAATCATTTCTTAAGACTAAATAAAAATATAAAATTATCTTTAAAATTTTCAAATAAATTATTATGATTAAAAAAATAACTGTAATTAAAATTCTTTAAAAGCAATCTCAAATAATTTTTTAATCAAGAATACAAGTTGATTTTGAAATCTTTTTATATTATTTTTTAAACATATAGATGATATAGATTATCATTTTACATATTATAAGCTTAAAATAATTTATATAAAAATATATTTATGAATTATCAAATCTAAGCAATCTTTAAAATTAGAAAATTTGAATCAAGATTTTATTTTAGTAAAATTTATTTATCCTCTAGCTTTTATTTAATATTTATTATTTTTAAGTTTGAAAAAAATTCATGTTTCTGCCAATAAAAATTAAAAATTTTTAATTGCATTTATTTTTCTTTAACAAATAAGTAACAAATAATTTTGTACTATTTCTATTTTTATTTATATAATATATGATTATAATTTGAATATCAAATTTTTAATTTTCAATATTAAGTATTTATTTTGCTTAAAATCTAAAATATAGATTTATTTAAATTGATTAAATATTTTTTGAAAATATAAATTAAAGTGTTCAATTTTTAATATGAAGTGTGATTATATTAAATTCTAAAAAAATAGGTATTTAATTCATTTTTAAGTGCAAATTAATTTTAAGAGTAAACATTTTTAATAGAAAATAAATTACATTTTAGTAAAATAAAAAAGTATGCTTATTTATTATTTTTTATATAATGTGATTTAATATAAAATAAAGTTAAATTTAGTTTAGATTTTGTTTGATCAAAAAACCTAAGTTCAGTAGAAATTTTGAAAAATTTATTTAATTTTGTTTAGATTAAATATATGGTAGTTTAATGAAATAATTACTTACAAAACTTAAATCAAATAAATTAATAAAATTTATATCTTTCTATTTCTGATTTTTTTATACTTTTTTATCTTAGAGTTAGTTTTAAATATCTTAGATATAAATGATTAATTATAGAAGATAAAGATTATAAAAACTGTTTTATAGTGAATTCAATTAAATTTAAATAGTTTTAGTTCTTTAGTAAGCATTGGACTTTACTGCTTTACACTCACTTAAAATTGTTAATAGCAATGAAATTTAGATAAATTTTTTAATTTAGACAAGATAGCATATCGATTGTTAAAATATAAAATTGAATAAATTTAAACAAGTGTGTGACTATTATTTTATCTTCTTTTAATAAAATTTGATTCTTACTTTGTTAAGTTTACCTTCTATTTCACTCTTACATTAGCTATGATTAGAGTAAATAATTTACTGCATAATATTTAGAAAGGAATAATAAAGATTGAAAAGGTTATTGATTAAAAATTCATAGAAAAATATTGATTTACTCTGAAAATAAAATTTTTAGGAATGAAAATCTTTAAAGGATAAAAATTAATTTGATATCAATCTTATTAACTTTTTAATATCTTTTTCCTGATATTTAATCATTTGATCGGGAAAGCTAATGACGTAGCCTTATTTTAACTTTTTAATTGGAATTTTTCTCTCACTTCTTTAAAATAATTATTATATTTACTTAGTTTTTGAAGTTAAATTATATTAATAATTCTATTTTAGTATTATTGTTTATTTAGTTTAAACATATTTTCTTAAATATCTTTTTGAGCTATAGAAGAGAATTTTCTTTATATCTTTTCCTGTTCATGAAAGTTGTCTTAAAATATTAAAAAATTTTAAGAATAATTCCTACAATTAGAATTAGGATATTTTTTAATCAGCAATATGAATATTTATTTGAAATACTTATAGCTAATACTAATTTTATTTCTTATGCTTAATATTAAGAGTAATTGAAGTAAATTTATCCCATTAAGTTGCTCATTTTTATTATAAATCAAGTTTATAAATGATTGAGATTCAATTATTCATTTTTTCATACGCACAACTTCTATTTTATTTAACGATATTACCATATGAGCAAGCATCTTTTAAAATCAAGAAATACAGATTTCAATGCAAAGGGTAGTTTTAAAAAAGTAAGAATAACTGCTAATAGAAATGTATCTTACATAAAAAAATGCTAACAGTAAAAATTTGTCAAGAAAGCACAAATAGTGATAAAAGGAAAAAAACAAGTAAGTAATAAAAATAAATAAATTTATTTTGTGATTTCAATTTATTATTAGTTTTTGCTTCTCCAGAATTTTTATCTAAAAAATTGTTCACTATTTTGATGAGTAGTTTCAAGTAATAGTGTAAAGTGTAAAATTTTTTAACGCTAGATGTTTCTTTTGTTTTTTTTGTGATTTCATTCCTTAAGATATGCTTTTGGAAAAATTGGATGATCAGGATTTTTTAATGTAGTTTGCCAAAAAAGAAGCAAGTAATTAGAATCATTTCAGATAGATATTTCCTTTAAGAATATCATGATTGATTGATTGATTATAAAAATGAAAAGAAAAGTGGGGATATTTATTTATTTGTTAAATAAGTTGAAATGTGAATGAATGAGGGAGGAAAGCATTATTAAGGGATTAAGATTTGTTATGATGGAAATGCACAATTTTTGAGCACACTAAATAAATAAATAAATAATTGTGAATAAGTAATTAATATGCATTGCCATGCGCTGATAAATTATAAAAGCTGACAGTGTACTTTAAAATTTACATAAAAAATAATATCTTTAGTAAATAAAAATCTAAAAAGAAAAAAAAAGTTTAAGAAAATCAAAAATAAAGAAATACAATTAAAATGTCTGGTTGGGATCAATATATCTAATATCTTTTGGCTGATAAGAAGTGCGAATCTGCCTACATCCTCGGTAAGGATCATGCTAACATTTGGGCTTGCTCTACTGGTATTGCTGCTGTAAGATATATTAGATTTTGCTTCTTTTTGGCCTTTTTTGCCATTTTAGTCACTCTATGATTTTGTGACTTCAATATTAATTTCATGTATTAATTTTCCTTTTTACTAAACAATCTAGCTTCCTACTTACTAAATCAATGTCGAAGGTAAAAACTTCAATGTTAACGAAGCTGAGCTCTTGGTTAAGGGTAATTTTTCTTTTAATTCATTAACTATCTCATATAATTGGCTGATTATCTTCAAGCTTCTTCTCTCAAAAACTCTTTCATTCCTATGAAAATTATTAGTGTTTAATATTTTTAAGATCCGAAGAACAATAAATAAATAAATAATATCCTTCGAACAAAAATTAGCAAACCTTCAAATCATTTAATCAATAAATAAATAAATATATAAGTACATAGCAACTATGCAACTAACTAATAAGGAATGAAGTACTCAATTTTTAACAAATATTTGCCAATATTCATCAAATTTTGATTAGCTTTCCTCTTTAATATTTACTAATATTAATAATAATATTCTCTTTCGTTAAATATTTTAGCTTTGAAGAACAACGGTGTTCCCACTGATCCTAATGTTGGTTTAAGAATTAAGAATGAAAAGTACTACACTGTCAGATTCGACGCTGATGCTGGTACCTGGTATCTTAAGAAGGTATATAATTTATTATTATTTAAGTTAGCAAATTATTCAAAGCTATAGCTATTAGGTGTCTTAAAAAAATAAACTAGCCAGCCATTTATTTATAATATTTGTTTTCATGACTGATATTAAGATATTTTAGAAAATAAAGCACCAAGCACTCAAAAAATAAAATAATGCAAAAATTAATATTATTTTTCAAAAAATAATTTAGGATTAAGGTGGTGCTTGCATTGCCGTTACCAAGTAAGCTTTAGTTATTGGTACTTTCAAAAACGACATCAAAATGACTAACGGTCAACCTCAAAATCCTGGTGCCGTCAACGCTGCTTGTGAAAAGCTCGCTGAATCCTTAAAGTCCGCTAACTACTGATTTGATTATTAATAGTTAAATAAATGATAATAAATTTATAAAAATAATTTAAATTGATAAACTTGTCATGATGATTTTTGTGTGATTTCATAGAAATATTATTCATTCATTTAGCTTTTTTTTAGATTATTCTTCTCAATATATTTCTACTATATAAACAATTTTAATTAGTTAATCCAACAAATTTGATATTTTATGCAAATAATTAATCATTTTTAAAATTTTCAATGGTTAATGTATTTACTAATTTATTGTAGTAAATATCTAAAATATCCATGAATCTCACAATATTTTCTTTAAATATTACTTTAATTAAATTATATACAAAACCTTTTTTAGGCTATTTCATTTAAGAAATTTTGTTTAATTTTGTATATTCAAATTAATACTTAAAATTAATTATTTAAAAATATTTATAAATCATATTATTAAATCAGTTAAAATATTATTAAGCATATTAGTTTTTTATTTTTGTTAAAAACATAGAATGATTTAATTGAATCCCTATTATAAACTTTACTACAAAAAAATATTTATATGCTTAATAAAATCCTGTTTATTAATTCAAAAAGCAATAAATTAGGCTTTGAAATTAATTGAAATGACTTTTTAATGCTTTTTAATTTAACTTAGTCATATATTTTTTTATGAAGGAAATTCACAATCAAACTATAAAATAAATTGAAATTAATAAAAAAAATAGTAGTTTTTTAACTAAAAAGGAATTGAATGTCCATCTTAAAAATATTTTTTTTAATGATATTCTTCATATTTTTGAATAGCTTTCCTCTTTAAACATTATTTTTATTTAAAATACAAATATTTTTAGCTAAACACTATGCTTTTATAACAATGGCCTTCCAACTAATAGAATTGTAGGTTTTAGAAATAAAAATCAAAAGTATACCTATTTAATTTTCGAAGCTAAATATTGCACTTGGTATCTCAGGAAGGTACTTAATTTATATTATAGCTACTGTGTGGTTTAAAAAAGTAAACTTATGATTTAAAATTTTTGTTTTGATGATTCATCAAAGTAGATTTTTGATAATTAAACACGAATTACTCATAAAATGTAAAATTTAAAATCAATTTTTACAAAGATAACTTAAAATTAAGGTGGAAATTGATTGAAATTATCAAAAAAACGTGGGTACTTATGAAATCTGCATCAAAATGACAACAATCAAGATAAAAATATTGGTACAGTCAATAAAGTTTGTTGAATCCTCACATAATCCTTAAAACATTCCACCTCTATTTTTATAATCAATAATTAAATATAATTTATTGAGTCTTTTTAGATGATGGATCATAATTTATTTCTTTGATATAAAAATTTGTAATTAGTTAATAAAGTACAATAATTAATTATTTATTTTTAAAGTATGAATTGTTCTTTTACAGAATTTTAATTTGAATTAGTAATTTATACAAAAAATATTTGAATATTTTTTATTTCATTGGAGATTCATAATCATTACTTAAGGATTTTACACTAATAATAGATTATTTTTTGCAAAAAATCTAAATTTATTACCATATATTTAAACTATTAAAATAAATATCTTTGTTTCTTTTTTCTATTGTTTAACAAAAACGATTGTCGCATTTTAAAATTTTAAATCTGGAAGAAAAAAAATCATAAAATAAAACAAATCAAAAAAAATGTTATATTTAATGAAGTAATCAAAATTTTTATTTTTGATGTTTCTTTTAAGATTTTAAAAATTTTAATCTACGTAGAAATAGATAGAAATTTAAATAGAATTTTGTCAGTTATTAGTTTTGTTTATTAGTTTATTTAGTTATCTAAATTTAGGTAATGATTTTGTGCGTCCTTCTAATTTTTTTTCATC
Source organism: Tetrahymena thermophila SB210 (assembly GCF_000189635.1). NCBI lineage: Eukaryota > Ciliophora > Oligohymenophorea > Hymenostomatida > Tetrahymenidae > Tetrahymena > Tetrahymena thermophila. The sequence goes on along the minus strand of NW_002476481.1, from coordinate 896,528 downwards.
AAATCAATCGAATCGAGACATATGATGTTATTAAAAAAGAATAAATGTTTAAGAAAAATGTTTGTTTTTAGTTTGATAGGGGAAAATTTTATTTAGACTTTTAATTAAAAATTCTTGAGTAAATTATCAACTTTCACTAATTAATTATTAGGTGTATTTGTTTAAAATACTTTGAATATATATAATTAAAATGAATTCTCAAAAAAGTATTATTTGCTTTTAATACTTAGTAGTTAGTTTAGCTTATCAGAAAGTAATACTAGCATACATAATAATTTTTTTCAGGTTTATATTTATTTGGAGGTATGCGATTGATTTGGGAGATAGGTTGATTAATAGTCATTAATTCAGAATTATTTTTGAATTCAAAGGTAAAAAGTTAGAAATTTTGAGAGAATATTTTTTATTAAAAAAGGTGTAAAAAAATTTTTAATTCTTAACTCCCTCCCTTCTATTTTTTCATCTGATTTGATTATTTTTTGATGCTTGCTTGCTTGATTCATATCTCCCAGTCTCTTTTACTTGCTTTTTATTTTAGTTTTAATCAATTTTTGATTATAATTTGAGTTCAAAGCGTTCATGATAATTATTATTATATTGGAAAGGTTAATAATTATTATCATTTGTTTAAAACAATAATAACAAAAGGGAAAAAGATTAGATACTTATTAAACATTAATATTAATATTCAAATAAAAACTCAAAAAAAAAAAAAAATAAATAGAAAGAAGAATAATAGAGAAGGAGAGAAGAGTTAATCTCAAGAGGTAGAGAAGAAGATAGTTATAAATCAGAATTAAACTCAAAAAATAGAAAAATAGTAAAAAACTCACAATAAATTAAACTATTTCTTGAACAATTAGTTAGAGAAAGGAACTCTAATTTTTTCAAAAACCATGTAGCAGCTGTAGAAGCAGCAATCTATCCAGAATTAAGGGTAGAATTACCCTCTAATGATGCAATTTTAAATAATGTCTAATAATTCAACTGCATCACAGCAGTCTTCAAATCAAAACTCTCCAGGTTCATCTCAGAATCTGAAAAATAATTATAATTCTAATGCATACCTTAACGGGAGTAATCAAGGAAGCAGCAGCGGGTTGATGGGTGCGTAAATTTCTTCATCTGTGCAGCAATAATCGGTTAATTATTAAAAAAATAATAACTCTTAGTTTAATTAAAACTTTTAATTAGTTCCTCATCCAAATTCATTTGCAGCACAAATGGCTAAAGAAAAAAACTTTTATTCTTTCAACAACAAGCAAACCAACAAATGCGGATAGAACCAAATCAGTTAATTTAGTTAGAATATTACCAATAATTTAATGCAAACTAATGACTAATTTACTACCTACTAATAACAACTGCAGCAGTAAAGTTAAGCTTCTTAGAATACTTTACATCAATAGCAATAACAATAACAATAGCATAATAGCAAGCAATAATAATAACAATAATTAAAACAGTAACTCTAGAATTAGCACAATCATTAATCAGGTTCAAGTTCTACATCATCTTCATCCTCAACATCTTCCTCCTCTAATGGTAATTAGTAGCAGTTTAGATACAAAACCCATAAGTGCAGACACTTTTTAAGTGGCAACTGCACTATGGGAGAAAAATGCAATTTTGCTCATAGTGATAAAGAATTGAGGGATCCATAAGACCCACTCCCTCCTAACGTTTTAGTAGGGCAGAAGATACAGATCACTAATTTTAAAACCATAAAATGTCGCTACTATGACAATGGATATTGTAAAAATTCAGAGAAATGCTCCTTTGCTCATGGAAATCAAGAGCTATTAACTCCTGGTGTAACATTAAATAATATTAATGCTTTCCCTTAATAGAACTAAATTTAGTTAAACGAAATGCAAAAAGAGTAAATGCGCAAAGAGTCTATTGAATAACAAAATAATTTAGAATTTTTCAAGAATAATATCACAGATGTTATTAATGAATTAAAGTATGGTTTTACTTCAAACCATATTGTCCTTTAACAACTAGACGACGCATAATACTCTTTAAATCAAGATAAAATAGAAAGTGCCCATTCAATTCTGCTTAAAATATTCGAAGATCCATAGCGCACAATCTAGGATAAGTAACTCATTCTGAGTACAATTAAGAAATACAATGAATACTACAAAGGAATAATGGAAACAAAGTACAAGCAAGATTAGTTAGGATATAATTAGTCAAACTTTTTTTAGCATTATTCTTTCGAAGGATTCTCTCTTGATACTCAGAATGCTTATATGAATGGAAACTAACAAAGTAATGACAACAGTCCTCCTTCATCTAGCAAACAAATCAGTTTAAATGAGAAGGTAATCTCTTAAACCTCATAATAGTATAGCAGCCACAAATCTGAGAATTACCATAATTCTCTGCATGCAAATCATAAGAGTATTTCATCAACAGGCACAAGCAATAGTAATTAAGGAAATGGAAGTAGCAGTCAAGAAGCTTAAAACAGCTACAGCACTTATAAAGACATTTCCTCATTCAATTAGTGCTAAAATGGAAGTACTACTAGCTCTAACTGCAGCAGTAATGATAACAGCGATTGCGGAAGAAAAGAAAAATCATCATCACCATCTTATATTAACAACATGGGTTCAATTAATTAATAAGGCTTTTCTAATAATTTCTTATATCAAGATTATGATTAGAAGATTTTTAATTAAGATTAAATTTCCGACTAGCAAGACTTCCAATCTTTTAATGAAATTAATTAAATATTCAATAACTATAATATTGAACCAACCATTCAGCAAGCAAAAAATGAAGGCTCATCTGAAAAAAGACAATCTGAAGCAGAAGCGCTTCAAAAACAGAAATAAATATAAGACATTTTTTCAGAAGAGAATTAAAATGCGATCATCTTTAAAAACACTTGGGTAACTAACATTAATTTTATACTTATTTACTATTTATAAAAAGAGAGCAGTAATGATTATTAAAATATCATTCAATATTCATTCATTCATTCATACATCATTTATCTAAATTTTCTATAAATTTCTCATATTTTTTACAATCAAAAAAGTAAAAAGCTCATAAAAATTAATCAATAAAAACTAACAAAAGCAAATAGAAAAATCCATAAAAAATCTTTACTTTTCCTCTTTCAGAAATAATCAAATTAATAATTTTGTAACTCTAATAAATTAAGTTTTAATAATATTAAATTAAATATGATTTTATTAACAATTATTTATAAAAAAACAGATAGACATAAACAACATCGAGTGAGATATAAGAAAAAATAATTTTAATTTATAAAATTTAAAATAAAAAATCTATATTATATTTGTTCTCAACAGAAGACACTCTTTCCTTTAGAGGAGTTTACCATTTCTTAGAGATCCCTATAAATAAATAAATAAATAAATAAATAAATAACAATAATAATAATAAATTGACAATTGATACATTTAGTAAATTAGTTAGATGACTTAAAAGAAATAAAAATAAATTATATTTACCATAGTTATTGCTGGAGATTAGCGATTCTTTAATCCTTTTCCCTATTGATACATATTTAGATACATAAATAAGTATATTATAAGATAAATGAAATTAAATCTCAAAGAGAATTAGTTACATTATTTATTGCTTTTAGTATTCGATGAGGCTGTTTTATCTGTCAATCATTTCAAACTAGGCTTTGACAATTTCAGATTCATGTTACATACTACCTCCTTATTTTAAGTGATTATCTACTACAACAACACGTGAGCTGGTAACACTATGCTTATTTTCAAAGATAGGTCTTGCAGCTCTTTTAATCACTTCATCCTATTCTATATTTTGGTTCTTGAGCTCTATATAGTTAAAATATGAATTAGTTTAATTTAGTTAGATTAGCGAATGTGTAAGTAAATTAATAAATTAATGAATGAATAAGAGAAAAGATGCAATTGTGAAAATATTAAAAACTTAAAAAAAACAATAATAATAATAATAATAAATGAATTACAAAATTCTTAAATCTGTCTTTGCAGTTCAGATATTTTCAAATCTTGCTCTATTTTCTACTAATTACTTGCTGCATAATCGTTTGTTGCCTTAGTATACATATCGCTTTATATTTATAAAATTAGTTAAATAAAATAGTTAGTTATTAGCTCGTATAATATATAAAATATATATATATATAAAACAAGTATTTATATCATCATAAAGAAATAATCTTCTTACTTTAAAGTTCCATTTTGTTATTGCAAATTCTTTATTATCATTTCTTTCTATTCAATCTTTTTTAAAAAAATTTACTTATTTTCTATCTTAGAAATTATATTTTCTTTGAATTTAATCATTAAATTTAAATGAAAAACATTCAGATTAGCTTTTTAAAAATTATAAATTATTTTTACTTCTTGTTGCAAAACTAACTTCTAAGAATCTAGACTTTCTTGCAAGGTCAAATATTGAGAGCGTAAATTATCATATTGAATGCTTAAATAATTTAACTTTACGTCTGATTCTTCCAACTTTTTGTTGTCAAAAAACAAAGTTCTTAATATGAAGATAATATTTTAAATTATTTTTACTTGCTTTTGAACTTTTGTGCATTTTTATTTCCAGTATTCTATTTCATTATTTTTTCCATTCAAAATAGACTCGAAGTTATTTTCTTCAATTTATGTTACGAAGCTGTTAAAATAAAATACAAATTAATCAATAAAAAATAAATAAAAGATATTTCATTATAATTACTATGGTTGCTAATTTGTACTGAGATAAGGAGAAAGTCCATTATTTGGAGTAGTGCTGACTTTCAAAGGAGACTTGTTAACTTGTTAATCAAACTTTTTAATAAAAAATTAAATTAATTGCATTAGCTAAATCTCTTAAATGAATTCTTACTTGATGCACACTGTTTTTTGGCTTCCATTAATCTAAATCTAATTGTTCTTGTTAATTTCTGTTTTTTTAGATTTAAAGTTAATAAATTTTAAATTTCAATATGTTTTTATTATGATTACATTGCATTTTAATTTAAAGTAAATTGAGTTGAAGCTATGATTGGATTAGCTTCGCTTGCTGGTTGAGTTTGTCTAATTTGTTTAATTGGTTCAATTTGAGAGTTATAAGTGTTATATTCTGAAATAGCATATGCTTTAGGCTATTGAGCATTGAATTAAGAATTAGTTACATAACTATAACTCTAAACTCCATATATATCAGGTTTTTAGGTCACAGGAGCTACCTAACTAAGGCTGTTAGCCTATATTTAACTATTATATTGTTGATTTTGTTCTGCATAACTTAATGTTGTCCCATTGATTTAATCTGGTTTTATCACTGATTAATAAGGATTGGAAGAGTATTATAAATTATTATAGCTTAATCCTAGTATTAATTTTAATAATAGTATAATCCTAGATTGATTTCATTATATAATCATACCTATAACCTAAGAGTTTTAAATCATTTTTTCCTATTGCTATTTTTATCGGTTTATAAATCTAAATGCTTTAATTTGATTGATAAATAAATTATATTTTGATATTTTGCAGACTTATAGTTCTATTTATCTATATATCTATCTATTTATTTATTAATCAATCTATATCTTTTTTAATAGTCCCTGACTATTTTTTATTTGATATTCATAAGTAAGTATATGCTTTTTAATTTCTTTTGAAATAATATTTTAGTGCTAAAATACAATAAATGCATGCTATTAAAATCTTTGAAATTAAATCATTCGAAATATGCTTTAATAAGATTATACTTAAGATATTGAGAATATTTGTTTATAGTTATTTATTTACTTATATTAATTACTTACATTTATCATTCCCACTTAATTTTTTCTTTCGATTTTTAATAATATAATAATAATAGTGTATAAAGTTTCTCAAATTTTCAATAAATAAATAAATATCATATCAAATTTTAATTTATCAAATTATATATTTAAGTTTTATCAAAAATAATATTCATCAATTTTGAATTTTTAAATTTGGGATGATTATTAAATTGATAAATCATCTCGACAATATCTATTAAGTAAACATCATTTATCTTTGAAATAGATCAATAAATTTATAAAATTTGTATAATTAAACAAACAAAATCAGTTTATGATTTTTTTACATGTATAATAATATATCTATATGATATAGCTTTTAAATTAGACAAATTTGTTAATTTTATTTAATGTTTTAAATAAAATTAAACTAATTCAAAAACATATAAAAAAAAATTAAAAATTTAAATAAAAAATTAATAAAATTTTGAAATAATAATAATAAATTAACTTTATTGAATATATTAAAAATTCATTTCTAAATATCTTTTATTGAGGTATTCATTAAATGAAAATAAGAAAACTATTTTTGTAAAAATAATAAATAGATGGAAATTTTGAAAATATTGTTAAATTATAATAAAAAGATTTTTCTATGATTTTTAAATAAATTCTTTTTACTGTAATTTCTCAAGTATGTATTTAGGTTAATTTTTTTTTTTTAATTTGAATAAGACCAATTTTCATGAAAATAATGAAAGTCTTAAATAATGAGGAAATAAAATAAGTGCTTAAATTTTTATTAAATTAATAGATTTCTAGCAAGAAAAGTATTAAATTTTATACAATAATGGAATTAGAAATGATTTTATCATTAAAATTGTTATTTTTATTTAAAACTATGTATTTTAAAAGCTTTTAACAAACATATAAAAAGTTTATTTTATTTTATTAAATTTACGAGCTTTAATATCTTATATTTTTTATAATCTAGAAATTACTGATTAAATTAATAGTTTATTAATTCTAATTTGGTTTTTCGTGAGAATAATTTTCAATAATATAGAAATCTAAATAGTACTTTTCAACCAAAATCTCATTTGAAATCAAATTTCTAAAACTTTGATTTTTCTTTTGTTTATGACTTCTAAAGTTTGTTTTTAAAATATAAAATTGTATATTTTATTAAAATAAAAATTTAATTACTGTGGTAATATGAGAGTCTAATGAATCTTTACTATTTTACTTTATTAATTTTTAATTTTTTTTTAATATTTAACTCATTCCTAATGAAATTCTATTTCCTGCAGTGCTAAGACTTATTTTCTACCTGAAACTAAATTCATTTTAATTTAACTCTTCTTTAATAGTTTTCATCACTTCTGAAACTTTTTTCCAGTTTTTAAAAGGACTACAATTATATGAATGCCCAATTTTAATCCATTAAAAGTAAGAAGGAAATTTTTATTTTATCTTGAAAATAAGTTTTTAAAATATATTTCTATCTTTTTCTTCTGCTGGAATAGACTATATTAATATTAGCTACAACATTTTTAAAACAAACTAAAAGTTTAAAATTCCTATAATGAAAGTGACTATGTAAGAAATTATATAGTTATCTGAGAGACTTCCAACAAAAAGCAAATAAATAGTTATTATTACTAAGAAAGTAGATTCCTGCTCAAGATTATTAAATTTTTACAAAATAAATGGCTTTAATTTTTTCTAAAGGAGTAAAAATAAGAACATAACCCCAAATAAAACAGTACTCTTAAAAGTGATTTAAAAGTTAAAAATATTAATAGCGATTATACCTGTAGAACGAATAATTAATCTTGCCAAATCCCAGTAATATTTGTCATCTACATATTCCTTTTATAAAAAAAGGTTTAATTAAAATAAAATAATTAATTTATTTAGAATTAGTATATCTTTTATTTAAATTATTTAAAATATTCATTTATATTTGTTATAATTTAATATAAATACCTGATATAGATAACCATATCTAAAGAGTATTTTAATGGTATGCATTTTTTGCTTATAATTTCTTATCCTTACAAATAAAAAGAGAGGAATTAAAACTATCCAAATTAATCCTAAAGGTAAAATGCAGATATATATGTACTTCATATGCTCCCTCTCTAAGCATGTATAATTTAAATCAGAAGATATGTAAGACTATGAGCCAATTTCCTAGCATGATAGAGATTAGGTTATAACTTTAACAACAGAAGGCTGAAAAAATAAGTATATATTAATGATGTTTGTGTAAACAGCCTATCTCGAAGAGTGAGAAGTATTTTTTTCGAAAATATAGCTAAAAAGTTAAATAACTATAAATAAGGCAATTGGTTAAAAGTTGATCCATAACAAGCGGACTATATAATTTGGAACTGCTAAATTTTTAGAAAATAGTAAACAATCAATAGAATAGATTGTAATTTAAGAGGTATCTCCCCCAGTTAAGTTAAAAAACGTAAAATAAGTTGGCAATGTTATGTTTAAACTGTTAACAATTCCTAGAAATTAAAAGTAGTTAATTAATATTTTAATAAAAGAAGATTAAGAAGTTTAGGTTCTTTAAAGGTTAGGAGAAACAAATCTTAATTTTGATAAATATTTAGCCATGATATATTTTCTTATTAGAACCATTTCATTATTAATTTTAGTATAGATTTGAATTAAAATAAAAGCAAAAATCAGAAATATTAAAATAATATTCAATGCAGAATAAAAATGTACACAATCATTGCACACTTAATTGGACTTAGAGTACTAAGTACCCCATATTTCGCCATTAACATCACATTCATAACAAATTGGTCCTATATGACCCTTTAAGCATCCGTTTTTCGATTAAGGGTCTTCTGGTATGCAAAATTAAGATTACTAGCATTAAATTATCACATCTGAAAGATTACCTGTTCTCCAATATCCATTTTAAACTTATATTTAAGAACTTTAACAGGCAATTGAACCAACAGGACATCTCTTACAATTAATGCTTTGAGCAGAGTATGGATCTATAATGCTGTAGAAACCTTTTTTCATAAATATAATTATAAATCAATTAATTTTCAAAAATTTTTAGATAGTTTATTTTAAACTTTTTCTTTTTATATCCTTTAAAAAAATTAAACTATTTCATTAATTAAAGAAAGAATCCTTTACCCTTACTTAACGTCTTTGACGTTTAATTAATGGGGATTGATAGTATTCAAAAATTAAAAATTATTTTTATTAATTCATCTTTAATAAATTTTATATTTTTAAAAAAAAGAGAGATAAAATTGAATAAATAAATAATTAGTTGATTTGTTTTAAATTAAGTGCATATTTTATTAACAATTTTGTACCTTATCCGCATTCGTAACATAAGGTGTAATTTCCAGATTGTTAGAGTATTTCTCCAATTTAACACTTTCTGAAATTGACAGTAATTGGAAGATTATATCTTGATTATATTACTTACTAAATATCTGTCTAAAATTAAGGAAGGAGCTAAGCAGACTTTATATTTAAAATAGCACTAGATGAAGGCTAATAAGAATAGGACAAGTCAAAAATAAATGCAAAATGCGTTAAAGAATATACTTGCCTTAAGTCTCCTAATAAACCAATATTACTGCTTTCTGCTTAGAGTATGTAAATTGACATTTCTTCTAAAATGTCTTAGCTGAGTTAAGGATATAGCTACAAATTAACAAATGAAACTTCTCTCATTTCCTCATCAATAAATCTAATTAATATAGGTATTGGCGATTTATATCCACTTTGTACATTATCTAGAATATTTTATTCTAAAGCTTAATTATTTTTGTTTTTCATATTTAAAAACTTAGGATATGATCCAACATTTATTCCATATGAAGTAGCATTATTTTTGTAAAATTAATTATTTTTTTTTAAAAAGCTAACTCCACTTTACATTATCACCAAAGGTTAAAGATTAATGTATCTGATACCTCCTCCAATAAATGCCAAATTTTAGTTGAATGTATTGTTTTAAATTTTTAAAATGTCGCAATTATTTAGCAATACAGCTCCACCTGAACCTTAAAGAGCTTAGTTCTTTATATATTAGTTGGAGTTAAAAATATTAAAATTACTATTTTCACAATAGATCGCTCCTCCTGATCCTAAAGTTGCTGTATTAGAAGTAAATAAATTGTATTCGAAGCTACTAATTTAGCTATTTTATATATAAATAACACCTCCATTTCCTTTTTTTGAAGAGATTTGTGAAAAAGTATTTTTTTGAATTGTTACTTACTTGCAATTAATAATTTAAATTGCTCCAGAACCTTATAAAGATTAACATTAAGATACTGCATTAGACATAATAATAACATTTTATGAATCAAGAATCTTCAAAGCTGAAGAAGAAGGTCCATTTGTAGAAAGTTATTAATAAATTGTATTTAAAATATTTACATTTTATGAATTTTAAACTAAAATAGTACTACTTAAAGAATTTTCTATTGAGCTAAAATTTGAATTTTAAAGCAATATTGATTCATCAGCAGCTAAATTTATGAGGGAAAATTATTATAAAGCATCAGTTAGCAAAACATTTATATCTGTAAACTGGATTTAGTCTAAAATAATAATGTCAGAAGTAATTTAAATGAAAGATTACTGGACAATCTAAGAGGTATTTACTTTTAAATTAGTTATGGTTAAGTTTTTGCATAGTATGATTTATATATCTGAAACTTGATAAGATGAAAGAAGTAAGTATCTCATATTTTTAATTTATTGAAGTTATATTGATTGTAGGTAAGTACTGCAAACTCCTAAATTAGTAAATATTGTGCCATCTTGATCATTCTAAATATTTACATTTTAAATAGAACTTTTATTTATGCTTAGTGATTCATAAACAAGTTCAAAATCAAAAATAGAAAACTAATTTGAGCTATTAATATTAAAATCATTAATTTAAATGTCGTCAATATTTACTTTTTTATTATTTGAAAAGTAGAATATTTTTTATATGAAACTACTAGTATTTTTAGTTTGAAATTATCTTAACTAAGGTATTTGGTTATTATATATTATCTGATACAATGAAAGCAGTTGTATATTAACAAACTAAGTTGATGAAATGACAAAGGAAGATTATTAAATGAAGTTAGTTTAAGATATTTAAATATTTTTCAAAGTTACATTTTATACTTAATTTATAAGTAAAAGTTAATCAAATCCAGAGCAATCACAATTAATTACATTTATATTATTGATTTGCAGTTTTTCTATATTTTAAAGAACTATTAAAGGACGTCCTAAATTAAATTTGCATGAAATTAAATTTACTTCTGTAATAATAACCATACTGATATTTGTTATATTAATCTAAGTTATTGTTGGCAATGTTTAGTTTTCATAGTGCTACAAATTTATTTTTTAAATAACCAATGTTTATACATTATTAATTTACACACTTGCCTCTGTTAATGTGATATTTTCGAGTAAAACTTATTTTATATCAGGGAAAATTATATTATTTATAGTGAGATTAGTTTGAATATCATTATTTTACAAGTAATTTTAATAATTTTGAGGTGCAGTTTGCATTTCTAAATTCTTTATTTAAATAAAAGAAACACCTTGTTGAATATTAAATGGATCCTTGATATAAACAATAATATTTTGTTCTTTTGGTGCGATGATTAGTTAGAATATATTATTCAAAACATTTTATTAAAGTTTTGGGAGGTATAAATTTTAGTATTTAGATATATTTATTGTTATACCTTTAAGTTTTCTTTACTAACTAATAAGATAAGAGCTCATTTAGTTGAGAGAAGTATCATCTTAGTAATTAAATTACTATAGTTAATAATTTAAAGAGCATGATTAAGTTTATTGCTGGCTGTATATATCTAAAGCAAGTCTATACAAAAACATTCCTTCTAAAGTAAATCCGTTAATATTAAGTTAATATTCATTGCTGCTATTCTCATTTTCTTAGATTTTTACAAAAGAAAATGCTATTATTGAAAACTAATTAATTTGCAAAAATGCTTTTTCTGTAGGAAGAGAAACAAATGGAGAAAATTCATAAACAGAGAGTTTAGTTATAAATTCAACCAAAAAAAAGTACCCAACTCCTAAGTATCTAATATTCTTCAACTCTAAAGTTGAATTAAAATACCTAAAGTTAAACAAAAGCTTTAAATCTTATCTAAAATAAATGTTAGCAAAGTGAGAAACGACTGAATAAATAAAGTTATCATCGAAATACAAATTAGTTGAGAATGAACTAATAAAAGAATTTGCATGTTTTTAAAGATTAAAGTCATAAACTAAGCTTCCTACCATGTGATTTTACAAAAATATTCTTTTGTAGATACTGTCTATTAAAATATTTCCAAAATTGACATTAAATTCCAAACCTACAGAAACAATTTCTGAGATTAGAATGTAATCATAAATTTTTATCAAGTTATTCATTAAAATAACAACTTAAGAGTTACTTAATTGCTGAATGCTTAGTATTCTGGAAGGCATAACAATTTAAGCTCTAATATTGCCAGAAATACTTTTACTAGAGTCATAGCTTAAGTTCACAATATTTAAATTTTTTTAACTACCAGAAAAATCTGTAAATAAAAATGTTGTTAAGTTATTAGCAAATAAATACTATGCAATACCTTATTTTAATACTATTATTTCATTGATTTTAACAGATTTTTATCTTTTTTGAAGCTATAGTACTTGTTATGACTAAGAAAGTAGGATAACTTAATCTTAATTTTCAAAGAGTATTTTTATAATATTTTAAGCAAGGAAAAGCTAGTCTATCTAATTAATAAGTGAATTACTCAAATCTAAAATGGCTATTTCGTTATCAAAAATTGCATAGATAAGTAAGTTTTACAAATCGTTTTCAACTATTCGAATGTATCCTGAATTCAAATTATTTCTCATCCAAGTGGAAGTTATTGTTTAATTTATAAAGAGATTAGCTTGAGAGTTGATATCATTTAGTAACAAAAAAGTATTGTTATTTACTTGGAAGAATCTGGGATTTATTTGAGTAGGAAATTTAGCTTGATTATTATTAAGTAAATAATCATAATCAAGTAAAACATTTTAATAATATGTAGAGTATTATATTATATTTCTATTCTAAAAAAATCTAAGCTAAGTCACAAAAGTGTCTACTTAGTAAAGCTCTATGTTATTTCTTTTAGTATTAATAAGATATACAGTAAAATTAGAAGATAATATGATTCTTTATTTGTAGCTATCCCATATTAAACGTTTTTAAAAAGCTTATGAGTCAGTTTAATTAAGCTAATTTTAAAGTAAAATTTATAAAATTAAAAATAATTTTAAAGAAATTTTTTATTATTACTTGATATTGTGATATAAGATTATTTGTAGAGTAAGAATACTGGTTTAAGCAATTGTTAGTATCATAAAAAAATATTAGCTTATTAACTTAGTCTATAACTGCATCTGAATAAGGAAAAAAGGCTACACTTAAAGATATTTTATTTATCAGCTGATGAGTTTTTTAGTCATACAAACCGATATAAAGAAGATTAGAATTTAAGAAGATATAAGTTTGCTTATCGTCTAAAAAGAAGAACTTAATTTTTAATAAAATAAAATTAATGTAAAGATTGAAAGTTAATAGTATATTTTACTCTGTAATTTATGCTTTGATAATCTGTACTTGGAGCTGGTAAGGATAATGCTATGTATTGCATTGTATTGAGATCAAGCGTCATAAAAATACAATTATACTTTTAGACATAGATTAAATAATTATAGTTTGGATTTAAAAAATACTGTGCACCATAAAAATTAGTATCATATATTGATTTAATATATGTTAGGGTATCAAGAGCAAAAACTCTCACTGAAATCATTTGGCAAATGATTAACTAGCTTGTTTAAGTATTGATAAATAGATATTATTGATAATCTAAAAACGAATAGTTAGGAAGACCTAAATATTGTGGATTATCTTTATAGCAAGTTCGTCGAATAGTCTATTTTTACATTTAGAATACTTAATATGAAATAAAAAAATATTTACATTCATATCTAAGATGCAGTCTTCATCTAAGTTTGTTGAGATAAGATAGCCTCTCTTCCAATCAAGCTAAATCGCTTTGAAACTCTAATTTGGTAACTGATACTTGTATTAATATAGCTTATATAAAATAATAATAAATATGAATTTTCTAGTGCATATAAAATTACCACTTAAAAAGTTGTTGCATCGATACAAATCAAGCTTAAATAATAAACTACAACAATTAAATTATTAGGTTAATAATAAAGAATTTGTCTTGTAAATAATTCTTATATCGCAAAATTATGATAAGATGGGTAGAATGTTTCTATAGTTTCTTGAGGAATCACAGAATATAAAAGTTAATTATTTAATGAATTGTAAATATTAATAGATTAAGGAAGTATTTCAACCACATAGTTTAGATCACTTACAAAATCAATAAAATAAGATTAGTTTTTATTTATTGATTTAGTTGTCTAAATCATAATTTATTTGATTTTTTTCACTTAGACTAAATTAAATGAAGAAGTTATAATATAGTTGTACCTCAGAAACTATGTCTAAAGTAAAAATGATCTACTAATTGTATAATCCACCATCTATTAATATTATTTTAGTTAGATAATAGGTATTTTTATGAAGAATTAATAGAATTTAATATAAATTTTAAATTTTTTTCAATTAAACTATTTTTAATTTCTTGGGTAAATTATTTTTTAAATTATAACATAAGATATTTAAAATGTTAATTAAAATTTAATCTTAATTTTTATAATATTTTGAAAATTTTTATATAAATTCTTTTAAAAAAATAGTGTAGTTCCTTATTTTGAAAGAGAAGTAGGCTCAACTATTTTACATCACAATTTAAAATTTTAACATAATCATAGAAAAAGTTCTTAATTAGGCTAATTTTATTGGGTTATAGAGAATATACAGTATTTGAATGAAGAATTATTTAATACTCAAAAATTATCAATTAAAAAATCAAGAAAACAATAGAAAAAAATTACTTCTGCGTAAATTAAGTTGAAGGTATTTAAATCATAATGAGTAGTTGCTTAATTATTAAAAAAAATAACTTCATCTTATTCTGTCATTGCATCTTAATTTGATCCATATATTGAAGGCTTCGTAAATAATTATTATCTTATATTATCATAAAAAAGCTGATTTGCTGTATTTGTAACTATTACTAAATAGCTATCATTGTTAGGTTTATAAATGTATATATATTTGTTTCTTGGCTATATTCCTTACTTTTATTTTTAAAAAATTTTTAATTAAATTAAATTAAAGATGAAAGTAAGTTTACACTTATCAATGTGTTATTAGAATAAGTAAAAACTCCATCCTATTAAGTTGAGCAGGCAGATTGAGTATAATAATATTAAAAGTTTTACGAGAAATATATGCTTGCTGCACATTAGAAAGGGTAGACTGTATAAGTAAGAGTTGTTAAGTTATAAAAATATAAACCATTATAACTAGATATTAATGCTTGTTAAGTTTATTAGTTTTCTTTACCTGAAAAATTTGGATCTATTTACTTATAATTTGGAGTAGTTAAAACCTGTTTATTAAAATTATTAACATATATATATATTTCTCAAATTGTTTTTACTTTTCTTCCCTATAAATCGTAAAAGTATGCTGTGTAATATTAGGTTGAAGTCAGGTAAAAAATAATTAAATATTCTACAGAAATAGTTTAAATGTAATTTGTGGCAAAACTTTATAAACTCTTCTATAACTTATATTTGTTAGAACTAATTTAGTCTAAATTTAATTAGTATTTATTCAATAAACTATATTTAATATGAAAATAATAAATAATTATTTACCAATACTTTTTGAAAAAAATAAGAATAGGAAATTTTTTTAAGTATCTGTAATTTATTTATAGTATTATATAACAGCAACTATAGACCCAGAATTTGGATAATAGAATGGCTACAATACATAGTTGATTTTACTCAAATCTACAATAATTTCAGGGAAAGACTGCGCATAAATTATTTCTAAAGTTTTCATGTTAATTATCTTGATTTTAAAGGTATACATTTCAAAGCCAGTAAATAAATATGTTCCGTCTGGCAAAATATTGTAATTGTAGAGTAATTATGTTGATAGCTCGCTGATTGGATACCATATTCTTACTTAGTTCACTATTTTCTTTGAAACAGTGTTGTAAATATAAGCTAATCCATAACTTTTCAACTCTAATAACATTTAAATTTCAGGGTATTCAATAAGCAAATCAATTTTATTAACCTTTACAGTGAATTTAGATAAAACTTAAGAAGTCACTGCATTTTGTGCTATGATAAATATACTTTTTTACTAGTTTATTATATTGAATGAATTTAAAATAAAATTTTTCTAAATAGTCTACCAAACATGTATTTCTTAGTTTATGTAATTCACATTAAATTTTGATGAGGCACAGAACTGAGGATTTACTTATTATAGCTATTGTATAAATTCTAATTAAGAATAATCAGCAGAAAATTAGTAAGACTCAACATAATTTGTAGTACAGAAAATCAATAAGCGGCCAAAAGAATAGATTTAAGTGGTGTTACTTGTTTGGCTATTGAGCTAGGTTTGAGAATATTATATTTGGTTACTTTATTAGTTAAAATTATACATAGTAAGTTTTAAATTATTTTAAGGCGTTTCAGCACTTACAATAAGAATAAGCTTTTTTTTAAAATTAAAATACTATTTAATTTAAAAGTAAATATTATAGAAATCTTACATCTGATTATGGGACCAAGTAAATGGTAAAAATAAAGCTTGTCATTTAAATGGTTTGCAGTAAGTTTAAAGTCATCTAACCATAATTAAAGTAAAGTAAATTAATCTATGTAGAAGTGTATAAAGTCCAATAATATAACGAATTAAGTTGGATTAAATTGGCTGTTGAGTCTATACTTGATGAATTGTAGACTGATACTTTTTGAAATGGAGAAATCTAGTAATAAGTTATAGATTAGCTTATCAAGTTTAAGCTCAAAAACTAATATTAGTCTTAATTAGTGTATTACTTCACTTAAAATAGAGAAATTTAAGCAGTAGAACTGACATCTATCATAAAGTAAGTAGAATTTTTGTAAAATAATAGGTCGATTTCATAATTGGCACTTTATGATAATATTAAATTCCAATCATTTCCTTTCTAAAAGCTTTTTATAAAATTTCCAGTGTTTTTTGTATTATTGTAAGTAAGAAAAGATTGTAAGATAGTTGTTCCATTTGAGTTGTAAAATTTCAGTAAGTTAAGAGGTTACAATAAGCAAGTGACTATATTATTAGCTAATTCCAGCTAATTTTCATATAAGCAATCTACGACCTAATATGTTTGTTAAGTTTAAATGAATAAATTAGATGTAAAAGTCAAATATTTTAAATAATTTGTTTAGCATAGCAATCAGTAAAGTAAATAGAAATTAAATATATTTCTTATTGATATGATAATTTTTTTAGATTTTAAAGAAAAAGACAAATGGGTAAAAATTATATTTAAAACATAATTAATTTCAACCTATAAAAATAAAAATTAATTCAGAGCTGAATTAGAAGATAGTATAATAAATTATCAAAATAAATTGGATAAATATAAATCTATAATTATTAAATTAAAATTAGTTTATTTGATTTTTTTAAAATATTAATACACTTTGTTGTATTACTGAAAAAAAATATGGTTTTATTATTTTAAAATATTTTAAAATTTTGGATTTAATTTAAATTAAACTCGTAACAAATACTTTTAAAGCTTTTGTTTTAAAAAAGTATAGTTTTGACTAGACGAAAATATATAAATGATTTAAATCACTGATAAAAATTAATTAAAATTAAAAATAAAAAAATGATTTAAGAAAACAAAAATAAGAAGAATTTTTTTATTTAAATATCTTATTATCGAAAGTTTTTAATTATCATAATAGTAATATTTTAATTAATTATTTATTAATTTATTTATATTATTATAATAATAGGCATTAAATTTATCAAAAGTAAAATCTAAATACCTAAAATAGTTTAATGGTAGGATTATTGTCCTAAAAAACAAGGACCATATTTTTGATTTTTCAAAATTAATAAAATAAAATTTTGTATGACTACTTTCAAAAATATATTCTTAAAAATCATTTAAATTTTTTAAAAAGTAGAAAATACTATTAAAATAATTAAGCGCTTCAAAGATTACTATTCTTGCAGTAGAATAATTTTAATCCTGGAAGTGCTATATGGAATACTTTTTTGAAGAAAAGTTAATTTTTAAAACTTAATGCTAAATTTATTTTAATATTCTTTGCATAATTTAATCTAATAAATAAATAATCGTTTTACTTAATAGGTAGATATATTTAATTAAAATGATATCTATGCTTATAACTAAGGATAGCTATATTAAACAACATACCCTTGTACATCTACTAAGGTAATTGCATCTTTTTTAAGTAATTATATTAAAATTAAGTAAATAGTAAAGAAAAATGTTGATAAATTACTCATAGTTTTATCAAGCAAAGAGGAAACAATATTGTTTTAATTTTGCAACTAAGGTATTTGTTGTATCTAAGGGCATTAAGCTTTTACTTAACAACTAAACGATTAGTAGTCGATATCAAAAATCTAATCATTGAAGCACCCATAATTGCATTGGCTTTAATCATCTTAAATTTATCCTATTTAGCTGCACTGAGAAATACAATTTTGCTATTTTAAATAATAGTTTTAATTGATCATGTTAAGAAAAAATAAATTTTACAGGATCGTTAGGGTCTTTTTAAAATCCATCAAGGCATTGTAAACATTAGGTACTTGAGCATTGGCTACAGTATTAGCTTATACATGAAAAACAATTATTAGTGCTTTAATCTAAATATGTTCCTTAAGGACACTTCTTGAGGCATTAATATTGAATATTCAAGTAGAAGTAATTTAAACTACATGATGTACATTCAGAAATTTAGTTTTCAGAGCAACTAAGACAGGATTTTTTACAGCAATAGTTTTTTGTAGGATCACATTAAAACTAACTTAAAATTGGTTAAATTAAAATCAACAATTTAAAAATGATGATCATTTTTTGTATTTTTTACAAATTCTGATTTGAATTCTATCTATCTATTTTCTTTTATTGAAATTTGTTTCTTTATCTATATTTGAATAACAAAGATAATAATTTAAAAAGCATAGATATTTAAATATTCTTTACAAATAAAAAAGTCAGTTTAAATTAAAATTAATAGACTGTACTTTATTTTACATTTAAATCTAATACAAATGATATATATGTAACACTAATAAGTTCAATGTAAAAATTTTTGATAAAAAGATAAAATAAACACTACTTAATGCGAGTATTTACTTGGACTAGCAAATCTTTATCAATAGATTCATACTTTATTATAGCAATATTTTCTTTAGCAAAATAGCAAAATAGGATATACTAACTTATTCTCGATTGACAGCTTATTAATACCAATAATTGGTGAATTCTGACAAAAATAATAAATATATCATCACATTTTTATTAAATTTGATTAAAAATCTTGATTTTTTTTTTTGGAAAAATTTATTTTTTTAAATGAAAAAAGTTATTAAATTTTTTGGGTAGCTTTTATTAAAAATATCTGAAATATCAAGGTAAAAGAAAATAAAGCATAATTTATTTAGTTATTTTGGCAACACTATAAAATAAAATTGCATAAAGTAAATTTGTAATTTAAAAAAAATATAAATCCTAACAAACTTATAAAAAATTAAATTTATTTTATTTTATTAATGAGCTTTAATATGTTATATTTTTTTATAATCTTGAAATTATTGATTAAATTAATAGCTTGTTCATTCTAATTTGGTTTTTTTTGAATATTTTTTCAATAATATTCAAATCTAAATAGTACTTTTCAACCAACATCTCATTTGAAATCAAATTTCTAAAACTTTGATTTTTCTTTCGTTTATGACTTCTAAAGTTTTTAAAATATAAAATTGAATATTTTATTAAAATAAAATTTAATTACTATAGGAGACTCTTATGAATCTTTACAATTTAAATTTATTTATTTTTTATGGTTTTTTAATATTTAACTCATTCCTAATGAAATTCTATTTCCTGCAGTGCTAGGACTTATTTTCTACTTAAAATTAAATTCATCTTAATGTAACTCTTCTTTAATAGTTTTCATCACTTGTGAAACTTTTTTCCAGTTTTTAAAAGGGCTACTATTATATGAATGACTAATTTTAATCCATTAAAAGTATAAAGGAAATTTTTATTTTATCTTGAAAATAAGTTTTTAAAATATATTTCTATCTTTTTCTTCTTCTGGAATAGACTATATTAATATTAACTATAACATTTTTAAAACAAACTGAAAGTTTAAAATTCCTATAATGAAAGTGACTATATAAGAAATTATATAGTTTTCTGAGAGACTTCCAACAAAAAGCAAATAAATAGTTATTATTACTAAGAAAGTAGATTCCTGCTCAAGATTATTAAATTTTTACAAAATAAATGGCTTTAATTTTTTCTAAAGGAATAAAAATAAGAACATAACTCCAAATAAAACCATACCCTTAAAAATGATTTAAAAGTTAAATATATTAATAGCGATGATTCCTGCAGAACGAATAATTAATCTTGCCAAATCCCAGTAATATTTATCATCCACGTATTCCTATTATATAAAAAAGGTTTAATTAAAATAAAGTAGTTTTTTAGAATTAGTAAATCTTTTATTTAAATTATTTAAAATATTCATTTATATTTGTTGTAATTTAATAAAAAAACCTGATATAGATAACCGTATCTGAAGAGTATTTTAACGGATTGCATTTTTTGTTTATAATTTCTCATTCTTGCAAATAAAAAGAGGGGAATTAAAACTATCCAAATTAATCCTAAAGGTAAAACACAGTAGTATATGTATTTCATATGCTCTCTGTCTAAGCATGTATAATTTAAATCAGAAGATATGTAAGATTATAAACCAATATTCTAGCATGATAGAGATTAGGTTATAACTTTAACAACAGAAGGCTGAAAAAATAAGTATATATTAATCGTGTTTGTGTAAACAGCCTATCTCGAAGAGTGAGAAGTATTTTTTTCAAAAATATATCTAAAAAGTTAAATAATTATAAATAAGGCAATTGGTTAAAAGTTGATCCATAACAAGCGGACTATATAATTTGGAACTGCTAACTTATTAGAAAATAGTAAACAATCAATCGAATAGATTGTAATTTAAGAGGTATCTCCCCCAGTTAAGTTAAAAAATGTAAAATAAGTTGGCAATGTTATGTTTAGACTGTTTACAATTGCTAGAAATTAAAAGTAATTAATTAATATTTTAATCAAAGAAGATTAAGAAGTTTAGGTTCTTTAAAGGTTAGGAGAAACAAATCTTAATTTTGATAAATATTTAGCCATGATATATTTTCTTATCAGAATCATTTCATTATTAATTTTACTATAGATTTGAATTAAAATAAAAGCAAAAATCAGAAATATTAAAATAATATTCAATGCAGAATAAAAATGTACACAATCATTGCACTCTTAATTGGACTTAGAGTACTAAGTACCCCATATTTCGCCATTAACATCACATTCATAACAAGTTGGTCCAATATGCCCCTTTAGGCAACCGTTTTTCGATTAAGGGTCTTCTGGTAGGCAAAATTCAGGATATTAGCATTAAATTATTACATCTGAAAGATTACCAGTTCTCCAATATCCATTTTAAACATATATTTAAGAACTTTAACATGCGATTGAGCCAACAGGACATCTCTTACAATTAGAATTTTCAACAGAATATGGATCTATAATGCTGTAGAAACCTTTTTTTCATAAATATAATTATAAATCAATTAATTTTCAAAAATTATTCGATATTTTATTTTTAATTTTTTCTTTTTATTTTCCTTAAAAATAATTATACTATTTCATTTATTAAAGACCCCTTTACTCTAAAAATTTTTGATGAAAAAAAAAATCTCTTAAAGTCTCTGACCTTTAATTAATGGGGATTAATAGAATACAAAAAATATAAAATTTTTTTATTAATTTATCTTTAATAAATTAATTTTATTTTTTTAAAGAAGCTAGATAAAATTCAATAAAAAAATAATTAATAGATTTTTTTTAAATTAAGTGCTTATTTTATTAAGAAGGTTCTACCTTATCCGCATTCATAGCATAAGGTGTAATTTCCTGATTGCTAAAGTATTTCTCCAACTTAACACTTTCTGAAATTGACAGTAATTGGAAGATTATATCTTGATTATATTACTTACTAAATATCTGTCTAAAATTAAGGAAGGAGCTAAGCAGACTTTATATTTAAAATAGCACTTGATGAAGGCTGATAAGAATAGGACAAGTCAAAAATAAATGCAAAATATGTTAAAGAATATACTTGCCTTAAGTCTCCTAATAAACCTATATTACTGCTTTCTGCTTAGAGTATGTAAATTGACATTTCTTCTAAAATGTCTTAGCTGAGTTAAGGAAATAGCTACAAATTAACAAATGTAACTTCTCTCATTTCTTCATCAATAAATCTAATTAATATAGGTATTGGCGATTTATATCCACTTTGTACATTATCTAAAATATTTTATTCTTAAGTTTAACTATTTTTGTTTTTCATATTTAAAAACTTAGGATATGAGCCAATATTTATTCCATATGAAGTAGCATTATTTTTATAAAAGTAATTATTCTTTTTTAAAAAGCTAACTCCATTTTTCATTATCACCAAAGGCTAAAGATTAATGTATCTTATACCTCCTCCAATAAATGCCAAATTTTAGCTGAATGTATTATTTTAAATTTATAAAATGTCACAATTATTTAGCAATACAGCTCCACCTGAACCTTAAAGAGCTTAATTCTTTATAAATTAGTTATTGTTAAAAACATTAAAATTACTATTTTCACAATAGATTGCTCCTCCTGATCCTAAATTTGCGGTATTAGAGGTGAATAAATTGTTATTGAAGCTATTAATTTAGCTATTTTATACATAAAGAACACCTCCATTTCCTTTTTCTGAATAGATTTGTGAAAGAATATTTTATTGAATTGTTACTTACTTGCAATTAATAATTTAAATTGCTCCAGAATCTTATAAAGATTAACATTAAGATACTACATTAGACAGAATAGTAACATTTTATGAATCAAGAATCTTCAAAGCTGAAGAAGTTCCATTAGTAGATAATTATTAATAGTTTATATTTAAAATATTTACATTTTATGAATTTTAAACTAAAATAGTACTACTTAAAGAATTTGCTATTGAGCTAAAATTTGAATTTTAAAGCAAGATTAATTCATCAGCAGCTAAGGTAATCAGGGATAATTATTATAAAGCATCAGTTAGCAAAACATTTATATCTATAAACTGGATTTAGTCTAAAATGATAATATCAGAAGTAATATAAAAGAAAGATTACTGTACAATTTAAGAGTTAATTACTTTTAAATTAGTTATATTTAAGTTTTTGCATTGTATATTTTATACATCTGAAACTTGATAAGATGAAAGAAGCAAGTATCTCATGTTATTAATTTATTGAAGTTTTATTGATTGGAGGTAAGTGCTGTAAACTCCTAAATTAGTAAATATTGTGCCATCTTGATCATTCTTAATATTTACATTTTAAATAAAACTTTTATTTATGCTTAGATATTCCTCTACAAGCTCAAAATCAAAAATAGAAAATTGATTAGAGCTATTAATATTAAAACCAACAATTTAAATGTCATCAATGTCTACTTTTATATTATTTGAAAAGTAGAATATTTTTTATATGAAACTATTAGCATTTTTAGCTTATAGTAACCTTAACTAAAGATTTTAGTTATTGTATTAGATATCCAATAATTAAAGCAATTTTATTTTAACTAACTGAGTTGATTAAATGGAAAAAGAAGATTATTAAATGAAGTTAGTTTAAGATATTATAATATTTTCCAAAGTTACATTTTATACTTAATTTATAAGTAAAAGTTAATCAAATCCAGAGCAATCACAATTAATTACATTTATGTTATTGATTTGTAGTTTTTCTATATTTTGAAGAACTATTAAAGGACGTCCTAAATTAAATTTGCATGAAATCAAATTTATTTCTGTAATAATTACCATACTAATATTTGTTAAATTAAGCTAAGTTGTTGTTGGCAATGTTTAGTTTTCATAGTGCTACAAATTTATTTTTTAAATTACCAATGTTTATATATTGTTAATTTGCACACTTGCCTCTGTTAATGTGATATTTTCGAGTAAGACTTGTTTTATATCAGGGAAAATTACATTATTAATTGTAAGATTTGTTTGAATATCATTTTTTTGCAAATAATTCTAATAATTTTGAGGTGAAGTTTGCATTTCTAAATTCTTTATTTAAACAAAAGAAACACCTTGTTGAATATTTAATGGATCCTTGATATAAACAATAATATTTTGTTCTTTTGGTGCTATGATTAGTTAGAATATATTATTCAAAACATTTTATTAAAGTTTTGGGAAGTATAAATTTTGGTATTTGGATACATTTATTGTTAAACCTTTAAGTTTTCTTTGCTAACTAATAAGATAAGAACTCACTTAGTTGAAAGAAGTATCATCTTAGTAATTATATTACTATAGTTAATAATTTAAAGAGCATGATTAAGTTTATTGCTAGCTGTATATATCTAAAGCAAGTCTATACATAAACATTCCTTCTAAAGTAAACCCATTAATATAAAGCTAATATTCATTGCTGCTATTATCATTTTCTTAGATTTTTACAAAAGAAAATGCTATTATTGAAAACTAATTAATTTGCAAAAATGCTTTTTCTGTAGGAAGAGAAATAAATGGAGAAAACTCATAAACAGAGATTTTATTTATAAATTCAACCAAAAAAAAGTACCCAACTCCTAAGTATCTTATATTCTTCAACTCTAAAGTTGAATTAAAATGCCTAAAGTTAAACAAAAGCTTTAAATCTTATCTAAAATAAATGTTAGCAGAGTGTGATACGACTGAATAGATAAAGTTATCATCAAAATATAAATTAGTTGAGAAAGAACTAATAAAGGAATTTGCATGTTTTTAAAGGTTAAAGTCATAAACTAAGCTTCCTACCATGTGATCTTGCAAAAAAATTCTTTTGTAGATACTGTCTATTAAAATATTTCCAAAATTGACATTAAATTCCAAACCTACAGAAACAATTTCTGAGATTAAAATGTAATCATAAATTTTTATCAAGTTATTCATTAAAATAACAACTTAAGAGTTACTTAATTACTGAATGCTTAGTATTCTGGAAGGCATAAAAATTTAAGCTCTAATATTGCCAGAAATACTTTTACTAGAGTCATAACTTAAGTTTACAATATTTATATTTTATTAATTACCAGAAAAGTCAGTAAACAAAAATGTTGTTAGATTATTAGCAAATTAATACTATGCAATACCTTATTTTAACACTATTATTTCATTTACTTTAACAGATTTTTATCTTTTTTGGAGCTATAGTACTTATTATGATTAAGAAAGTAGGATAACTAAATCTTAATTTTCAAAGAGTATTTTGATAATATTTTAACGAAGGAAAAGCTAATCTAATTAATTAATAAGTGAATCACTCAAATCTAAAATTGCTATTTCGTTATCGAAAATTGCATACACAAGTTATTTTTACAAATCGTTTTCAACTATTCGAATGTATCCAGAATTCAAATTATTTCTGATCCAAGTGGAAGTAATTGTTTAATTTATAAAGAGATTAGCTTGAGAGTTGATATCATTTAGTAACAAAAAAGTGTTGTTGTTTACTTGGAAGAATCTGGGATTTATTTAAGTCGGAAATGTAGCTTGATTATTATTCAGTAGATAATCGTAATCAAGTAAAACATTTTAGTAATATGTAGAGTATTATATTATATTTCTATCCTAAAAAAATCTAAGCTAAGTCACAAAAGTGTCTAATTAGTAAAGCTCTATGTTATTTCTTTTAGTATTAATAAGATACAAAGTAGAACCAGAAGATAAAATGATTCTTTATTTGTAGCTATCCCATATTAAACGTTTTTAAAAAGCTTATGCGTCAGTTTAATTAAGCTAATTTTGAAGTAAAATTAATAAAATTAAAAATAATTTTAAAGAAATTTTTTATTATTACTTAATATTATGATATAAGATTATTTGTAGAGTAAGAATATTGGTTTAAGAAATTGTTAATATCATAAAAAAATATCATTTTATTAACTTAGTCAATAACTGCATCTGAATAAGGAAAAAAGGCTACACTTAAAGATATTTTATTTATCAGCTGATGAGTTTTTTAGTCATACAAACCGATATAAAGAAGATTAGAATTTAAGAAGATATAGGTTTGCTTATCGTCTAAAAAGAAGAACTTAATTTTTAATAAAATGAATTATTGTAAAGATTGCAAGATAATAGGATATTTTACTCTGTAATTTATGCTTTGATAATCTGTACTTGGAGCTGGCAAAGATAATGCTATGTATTGCATTGTGTTGAGATCAAGAAGCATAAAAATATGATTGTACTTTTAAATGTAGATTAAATAATTGTAGCTTGGATTAAAAAAATACTGTGCACCATAAAAATTAGTATCATATATTGATTTAATATATGTTAGAGTATCAAGAGCAAAAACTCTCACAGAAATCATTTGGCAAATAATTAGCTAGCTTGTATACTAATTAATAAATAGATATTATTGATAATCTAAAAACGAGTAATTAGGAAGACCTAAATATTGTGGATTATCTTTATAGCAAGTTCTTCGAATAGTCTATTTTTACATCTTAAAATAATTAATTTGAATTTACAAATTATTTACATTCATATCTAAGATGCAGTCTTCATCTAAGTTTGTTGAGATAAGATAGCCTCTATTCCAATCAAACTAAATTGCCTTGAAACTCTGATTTGGTAACTCATACTTGTATTAATATAGCTTATATAAAATAAAATAAATATGAATATTTCTAGAACATATTAAATTTACCACTTAAAACGTTGTTGCATCGATACAAATCAAGCTTAAATAATAAACTACAACAATTAAATTACTAGGTTAATAGTAAAGAATTTGTCTTGTAAATAATTCTTATATGGCAAAATTATCATTAGATGATAAGTATGTTTCTATGGTTTCTTAAGGGATCACAGAATATAAAAGTTAATTATTTAACGAATTGTAAATATTAATAGATTAAGGAAGTATTTCAACTACAAAGTTTAGTTCACTAACAAAATCAATAAAATAAGATTAATATTTATTTATTGATTTAGTTGTCTAAATCGTTATTTATTTTATTTTTTTTACTTAAACTATATTAAGTAAAGTAGTAATAATATAGTTGTACCTCAGAAACTATGTCTAAAGTAAAAATGTTTTAGTAATTGTATAATCCAGAATCTATAAATATTATTTTAGTTAAATAATAGGTATACAATTCAATACAAATTTTTAATAAAAATTTTTAAGTGTTTTCAATTAAACTCTATTCAATTTCGTGGGTAAATTATTTGTTAAATTATCAATTAAGATATTTACAATGTTCATAAAAATTTAATCATAATTTTAATAGTATTTTGAAAATAATTAAAAAAATTCTTTTATTTCAATTTTTTTGAAAGTTAAGTAGGTTCAATTATTTTACATTACAAATTTAAATTTTATTAAATATTTAAATTCTATATAGTTCATAATAAACACCAAACTTACCTTTCACATAAATTTTTAGGTATTTCGGTTGGTATAAGATTTTATGTGATTTTTAAAAATAGAGGCTAATTAATTTTATTGGCTTTTTGAGAATATACAGTATGTGTTTGACTGAAGAATTATTCAAAACTCAAAAATTATCAATTAAAAAATGAAGAAAACAATAGAAAAAATTACTTCTGAGTAAATTAAGTTGAAGGTATTTAAATCATAATGAGTAGTTGCTTAACTGTTAAAAAAGATAACTTCATCTTATTCTATCATTCCATCTTAGTTTGCCCCATATATTGAAGGCTTTGTAAATAGCTATTATCTTACATTATCATAAAAAAGTTGATTTGGTGTATTTGTAGCTATTACTAAATATCTATCATCATTATATTTATAAATGTATATATACTTGTTTCTTGGCTATATTCCTTACTTTTATATTTTAAAAATTTTAATTAAATTAAATTAAAGATGAAAGCTTACACTTATCAATGTGTTATTAGAATATGTAAAAACTCCATCCTATTAAGTTGAGCAGGCAGATTGAGTATAATAATATTAAAAGTTTAGCGAGAAATATATACTTGCTGCACATTAGAAAGGGTAGACCGTATAAGTAAGAGTTGTTAAGTTATAAAAATATAAACCATAATAGCTAGATATTAATGCCTGTTAAGTTTATTAGTTTTCTTTACCTGAAAAATTTAGATCTAATTACTTATAATTTGGAGAAGTTTGTATCTATTTATTAAAATTATTAATATATATATATTTTTTTTTCAATTAGGTTTTTACTTTTCTTCCCTATAAATCGTAAAAGTAAGCTGTGTAATATGAGGTTTAAGTCATATAAAAAATAATTAAATATTCTACAGAGATAGTTTAAATGTAATTTGTAGCAAAACTTTATAAGCTTTTCTATAACTTATATTGGTTAGCACTAATTTAGTCTAAATTTAATTAGTATTTATTCAATAAACTATATTTAATATGAAAATAATAATTAATTATTTACCTATACTTTTTGAAAAAAATAAGAAAAGGAAATTTTTTTAAGTATCTGTAATTTATTTATAGTATTATATAACAGCAACTATAGACCCAGAATTTGGATAATAGAATGGCTACAATACATAGTTGATTTGACTCAAAGCTACAATAATTTCAGGGAAAGACTGCACATAGATTATTTCTAAAGTTTTCATGTTAACTATCTTAATTGTAAAGGTTTTCATTTCAATGCCAGTAAATAAATATGTTCCGTCTGGCAAAATTTTGTAATTGTAGAGTAATTATGTTGATAGCTCGCTGATTGGATACCATATTCTTACTTAATTCACTATTTTCTTTGAAATAGTGTTGTGAATATAAGCTAATCCATTACTTTTCAACTCTAATAACATTTAAATTTCAGGATATTCAATAAGCAAATTCATGTTAGGAACCCTTACAGTGAATTTAGATAAAACTTAAGAAGTCACTGCATTTTGTGCAATGATAAATATACTTTTTTACTAGTTTTTTGTATTGAATGTATTTAAAATAAAATTTTTCTAAATAGTCTACCAAACATGTATTTCTTAGTTTATGTAATTCACATTAAATATTGATGAGGCACAAAGCTGAGGATTTACTTGTTATAGTTATTGTATAAATTCTAATTAAGAATAATCAGCAGAAAATTAGTAAGACGCAACATAATTTGTAGTACAGAAAATCAATAAGCTACCAAAAGAATATATATGAGTAGTGTTACTTGTTTAGCCATTGAGCTTGATTTGAGATGATTATATTTGGTTACTTTATTAGTTAAAATTATACATATTAAGTTTTAAATTATTTTAAGGAGTTTCAGAGCTTACAATTAGAATTAGCTTTTTATTAAAATTAAAATACTATTTAATTAAAAAGTAATATTATTAAAAGCTTACATCTGATTATGGAATCAAATAAATGGTATAAATAAAGCTAGTCATTTAAATGGTTTGCAGTAGGTTAAGAGACATCTGACCATAATTAAAGTAAAGTAAATTAATCTAGGAGGAAGTGTATAAAGTCCAATAATATAACGAATTTAGTTGAACTAAACTGGCTGTTGAGTCTATGCTTGATGAATTGTAGACTGATACTTTTTGAAAAGGAGAAATCTAATAATAAGTTATAGATTAGCTAATCAGATTTAGACTCAAAAACTAATATTAATCTTAATTAGTGTATTATTTCACTTAAAACAGAGAAATTTAAGCAGTAGAACTGACATCTATCATAAAGTAAGTTGAATTTTTGTAAGATAATAGGTCTATTTCATAATTAGAACTTTATGATAATATTAAATTCCAATCATTTCCTTTCTAAAAGCTTTATATAAAGTTTCCAGTATTTTTTGTATTATTGTAAGTAAGAAAAGATTGTAAGATAGTTGTTCCATTTGAGTTGTAAAACTTGAGTAAGTTAAGAGGTTATAATAAGCAAGTGACTATATTATTTGCTAATTCCAACTAATTTTAATATTAGCAATCTACAACCTTTATTGTTTATTAAGTTTTAAATGAAAAAATTAGATGTAAAAATCGAATATTTTAAATAATTTTTGTCATAATAATCAGTAAAGTAAAATGAAATTAAAATATTTCGTACTAAGATGATTAATTATTTAGATTTAAAAGAAAAAGACAAATGGGTAAACAATTATATTTAAAACATAATCAATTTAAACCAATAAAAATAAAAATTAATTCAGATAATATGATTGTGAATTATAAGATAAAATAATTAATTATCAAAATTCAACACATATAAATCTATAATAATTAAATTAAAATTAGTTTATTTGATTTATATTAAATATTAATACTAGGGATGAGATGATATATCAGAAAGAGAGATATTGACCGATTTTTTTTGAAATTAAAAGTAAAATTCTGACAAGATGAAAATATATAAATGATTTAAATCCCTGATAAAAATTAATTAAATTTAAAAATAAAAAAAATGATTTAAGAATAGCAAAAATAATAATAATTATTTTTATTTCAATTCTTGGTATTATCCAAAGATTTTAATTATCATAATAGTAATATTATAATTATTTATTTATATTATTATTATTATAATAGTCATCAAAATTATCAAAAGTAAAATCTATATGCTTAAGATACTTTAAATGTAGGATAATAGTCCTAAAAAATAAGAACCATATTTTTGATTTATAAAATATTTTATTTTTTTTTAAATTTTGTATGCCTAATTTCATATTTATATTGTGTAAAAATCATTTAAATTTTTTAAAACATGTAAAATCATAAAATTAAATTAGTTAAGCACTTCCAAGGTTACTATCCTTGAGATAGCGATACCAGAAGAATTTTAATCCTGAAATTAAGTGCTGAATGGAATACTTTGAAGAAAATTTAATTTTAATATTTTATTGAATTTAAAATGACAATAAAATATTTATAAATCTAAATTTATTTTAATTTTCTTTGTAAAATTTAATCTAAAAAATCATTTTACTTGGTAGGTAGATATATTTAGTTAAAATGCTATCTATGTCTATAGCTAAGGATAGCTATATTAAACAACATATCCTTGAACATCTACTAAGGTAATTGCAGCTTTTTAAGTAATTATATTAAAATTAAGGAAATAATAAAGAAAATTGTTCATTAATTACTCATAGTATAATCAAGCAAAGAGGAAACAATATTGTTTTAATTTTGCAACTAAGGTATTTGCTGTATCTAAGGGCATTAAGCTTTTACTTAACAACTAAACGATTAGTAGTCGATATCGAAAATCTAATCATTGAAGCACCCATAATTGCATTGGCTTTAATCATCTTAAATTTATCCTATTTAGCTACACTAAGATATACAATTTTGCTATTTTAAATAATAGCTTTAATTGATTATTTTAAGAAAAAATAAATTTTACAGGATCGTTAGGGTCTTTTTAAAATCCGTCAAAGCATTATAAGCATTGAGTACTTGAGCATTGGCTACAATATTAGCTTACACATGAATAACAATTATTAGTGCTTGAATCTAAATATGTTCCTTAAGGACACTTCTTAAGGCATTAATATTGTACATTCAAGTATAAGTAATTTAAGCTACATGATGTACATTCAGAAATTTAGTTTTGAGCGCAACTAAGACAGGATTAGTTACAGCAATTGCTTTTTGTAGGATCACATTAAGACTAACTTAAAATTGGTTAAATTAAAATCAACAATTTAAAAATGATGAACATTTTTTGTATTTTTTACTATTTGTGATTTGAATTCTATCTATTCTCTTTTGTTGAAATTTGTTTCTCCTATTCTTGAATAATAGAGATAATAATTTTAAAAGCATTGACGTTTAAATTTTCTAATGGAAAAAAAAAATCAGTTAAATAGACTATTCACATTATTTTACATATAAATCTAATAGAAATGATATATATGTAAAACTAATAATATCAAGATAAAATAAATAAGATAAAATGATAGAAAAAATACTACATAATACTTTTCAAATATTTATAAAAAAAATAATTAATCATAATTAAACTATTAATAATTCTATTATAAATTGATTTCAAAATAATAAATATTTCCTTAATTATTAATTTAATATTTCTGATTTGAATTCTATCTATTCCCTTTTGTTAAAATTTGCTTCTTCAATACATTTTTGAGTAACAAAGATAAAAATTTAAAAAACTTAGATTAAAAATAAAAAATCATTTAAATTAAAATTAATAGACAACAGTCTATTAAAAATTTAAATCTAATACAAATGATACACATTTAACACTATTATGTTCAACATAAAATAATTTTCATAAAAAGATAGAATAAATACTAATTAATGTGCTTTTTATAATCTATAAAAAAAATAATTCATCATGATTTTTACTATTAATAATTCTAAATTAAATTTTTTAAAAGTTTCTGATTTGAATTCTAAACGCTCTCTTTTGTTAAAATTGGCTTCTTCTATCTATTTTTGAGTAACAAGAGGTTTTAATTTAAAAAACATAGACTTTTAAATTTTCTTTTTGAAAAAAAATGAAAAAGTCAGTTTAATTAAAATTAATAGACAATACTTTATTTTCCGTTTAAATCTAATACAAAGGATATATATGTAACACTAAAAAATTGAATATAAAAAAATTTTGATAAAAAGATAGATTAAACACTACTTAATGTGCTTTTTATAATCCATAAAAAAAATAATTAATAATAACTATTAATAATTCTATTATAAATTTATTTCAAAATAAGAAATATTTCCTTTATTATTTATTTAAAGTTTCTGATTTGAATTCTATCTATTCTCTATTGTTGAAATTTGTTTCTTCTATCTATTTTTGATTAACACAGATACAAATTTAAAAAATATGGATGTTTAAATAAATATTCATTACAAATTAAAAATAAAAAAGTCAGTTAAATTAAAATTAATAGACAACAGTCCATTCAAAATTTAAATCTAATACAAATAATATACATGCAACTCTATTAAGTTCAACATAAAATAATTTTGATAAAAAGATAAAATAAATACTAATTAATGCACTTTTTATAATCTTAAAAAAAAATAATTCATCATGATTTTAACTATTAATAATTCTATTATAAATTTATTTCAAAATAAAAAATATTTCCTTTATTATTGTTTAAAAGTTTCTGATTTAAATTCTACCTATTTTCTTTTGTTAAAATTGGCTTCTTCTATCTATTTTTGAGTAACAAGAGGTTTTAATTTAAAAAACATAGACGTTTAAATTTTCTTTTTGAAAAAAAAATAAAAAAGTCAGTTTACTTAAAATTAATTGAATATACTTTATTTTACATTTAAATCTAATAGAAATGATAAATATGTTACACTAATAATTTCAATGTAAAAAAACTTTGATAAAAAGAAAGAATAAATAATATTTAATGCGCTTTTTATAATCTATAAAAAAGATAATTAATTATAATTATAACTATTAATAATTCTATTATAAATTTATTTCAAGATAAAAAATATTTTGTTTATTATTTATTAGCAGTGATTAAGTATTTTTAAAACAGCAAATTGCTATACCCTATATGAATAAAGCCAATAATAAATATCTCAAAAATTACCTTTTATTTTTAAATAAAAAATATCTCTGCCATTATTTAGATGTAGTTATTAAAGTATTAATAAGATTATATAGGAAGCTTTTTGCTTAAATTTGAAGTATTTTTAAGAAAATATAAAAAGCATAATTTTTGTAAATTTATGAAATTTTTAATAGACTGGCCTAATTAAATTACTGATTCATTCATCACTTATTTTGCTAGATATATGAACTAAAGATAATTTTTTCATCTTTTCTATACTAAAGCTGATGTATTTTAATAAAGAATCTTCCTTCTACCTCAATAAAATCAAAATCAAGAGATTATTTATTAATGATCTCTAGTTTTTCAAAAGCCTTAGAAATCATAAAAATACCATCATTATCAATCCTTGACTTAGATAAATTTAAGTCTAAAGTTTATAAATTCATATATTTGGAAAAGTGTGGTCTGACTCTATTTTTTATAAGGCCTAGCTTTTATAATTTTTTTACAAGGAAAATTCAAACAAACTTATAAAAAATTAACTTTATTTTATTATAATCATGAGCTTTAATATGTTATATTTTTTTATAATCTAGAAATTACTGATTAAATTAATAGCTTATTAATTCTAGTTTGGTTTTACTTGAGAATTATTTTCAATAACATCCAAATCTAAATAGTACTTTTCAACATTTCATTTGAAATAATATATCTAAAACTTTGATTTTTCTTTCGTTTATGATTTCTAAAGTTTGTTTTTAAAATATAAAATTGTATATTTTATTAAAATAAAATTTAATTACTGTGGTAATATGAGAGACTTATGAACCTTTACTATTTTACGTTATTAATTTTTTATGGTTTTTTAATTTTTAACTCATTCCTAATGAAATTCTATTTCTTGCAGTGCTAAGACTTATTTTCTACTTAAAACCAAATTTATCTTAATTTAACTCTTCTTTAATTGTTTTCATCACTTCTGAAACTTTTTTCTAGTTTTTAAAAGGAATACTATTACTTGAATACCCAATTTTAATCCATTAAAAATCAGAAGGAAATTTTTATTTTATCTTGAAAATAAGTTTTTAAAATATATTTCTATCTTTTTCTTCTACTGGAATAGACTATATTAATATTAGCTACAACATTTTTAAAACAAACTAAAAGTTTAAAATTCCTATAATGAAAGTGACTATGTAAGAAATTATATAGTTTTTTGAGAGACTTCTAACAAAAAGCAAATAAATAGTTATTACTACTAAGAAAATAGATTCCTGCTCAAGATTATTATATTTTTATAAAATAAATGGCTTTAATTTTTTCTAAAGGAATAGAAATAAGAAGAAAACTCCAAATAAAACCATCCCTTGTAAATAATTTAAAAGTTAAAAATATTAATAGCGATAATTCCTGTAGAACGAATAATTAATCTTGCCAAATCCCAGTAATATTTATCATCCACATATTCCTTTAAAATAAAATATTAAAAAAGGATTAATTAAAATAAAGTAGTTGATTTATTTAGATTTTTTAAATCTTTTATTTAAATTACTTAAGATATTATATTTGTTTTTATTTAATAAAAATAATTGATATAGATAACTGTATCTGAAGAGTGTTTTAATGGTATGCATTTTTTATTTATAATTTCTTATTCTTGCAAATAAAAAGAGAGGAATTAAAACTATCCAAATTAATCCTAAAGGTAAAATACAGGTGTATATGTACTTCCTATGCTCTCTGTCTAAGCATGTATAATTTAAATCAGAAGATATGTAAGATTATAAACCAATATCCTAGCATGATAGAGATTAGGTTATAACTTTAACAACACAAGGCTTAAAAAATAAGTATATATTAATCATGTTTGTGTAAACAGCCTAACTCGAAGAGTGAGAATTATTTTTTTAGAAAATATAGTTTATAAGCTAAATAATTATAAATAAGGCAATTGGTTAAAAGTTGATCCATAACAAGCGGACTATATAATTTGGAACTGCTAAATTTTTAGAAAATAGTAAACAATCAATTGAATAGATTGTAATTTAAGAGGTATCTCCTCCACTTAAGTTAAAAAACGTAAAATAAGTTGGCAATTTTATGTTTAGACTGTTAACAATTGCTAGAAACTAAAAGTAATTAATTAATATTTTAGTCAAAGAAGATTAAGAAGTTTAGGTTCTTTAAAGGTTAGGAGAAACAATTCTTAATTTTGATAAATATTTAGCCATGATATATTTTCTTATCAGAATCATTTCATTATTAATTTTACTATAGATTTGAATTAAAATAGAAGCAAAAATCAGAAATATTAAAATAATATTCAATGCAGAATAAAAATATACGCAGTCATTACACTCTTAATTGGTCATAGAGTACTAAGTACTCCATATTTCGCAATTAACATAGCATTCATAACAAATTAGTCCAATATGCCCCTATTAGCATCCGTTTTTCGATTAAGGGTCTTCTGGTTGGCAAAATTAAGATTACTAACATTAAATTATTACATCTGAAAGATTGCCATATCTCCAAAATCCATTTTAAACTTATATTTAAGAACTTTAACATGCGATTGAGCCAACAGGACATCTCTTACAATTAATATTTTAAACAGAGTATGGATCTGTAATACTGTAGAAACCTTTTTTTCATAAATATAATAATAAAATCAATCAGTTTTCAAAAATTTTTATATTGTTTATTTGAAATTTTTTCTTTTTAATATTCCTTAAAATAATTATACTATTTCTTTTAATTAAAGATCTCTGTACCCTTAAAATGTTGATGTAAAAAAATATCATTATTTTTTCAAAAAACTAGGGGGAAAGGTAAGGTATGATTTTAATTAATGATAAAATTTTTTAAGATAATAAATAAGTTATGTACATTGAATTTTGTAAATATTCTATTCCACTTAGTAATTTAACCCCTCCTCTAAAATAGTATCAGTCTAAAAGAAACTTTTATTCAAATTGAATAATGAAATAATATATTTTTCCAATAAATAATATTCTAAAACCCATTTGTATCTAATTATTATTTTGTTATTCTAATTTTTTTCTAACCTTCATGTGACTAGCATCAATTTCATAAATATATATTTTCATTAAAAAATCAATGAGTCCCTGCTATGATCTCCCCAATTTATGAAAAAAACAACTCAATTTAATTTTGTTCATAGTTATTATAAGATTTAGGATAAAACTATATTATGAGCTTTTTAAAATCTATAAAAAAATAATTAATCATAATTATAACTATTAATGATTCTATTATAAATTTATTTCAAAATAATAAATATTTCTTTTATTATTTATTAACAAAAAGATAGAATAAATTAAATATATAATGCTCTTTTTAAAATCTATAATAAAATAATTAACAGGATTATATATATTAATAATTCTATTTTTTAATTAAACTACATAATTTACATTCATAAATTTAGTTTTCAGAAAAACTAAGACTGGATTAGTTACAGAAATTATTTTTTTATAGGATCACATTAAGACTAGCTTAAAATTGGTTAAATTAAAATCAACAATTTAAAAATTATGAGCCTTTTTGATTTTTTACAATTTCTGATTTGAATTCTATCTATTCTCTTTTATTGAAATTTGTTTCTTCTATCTATTTTTGAATAGTCTACATAATAATTTAAAAAACATAAAAGTTTAAATTTATTTAAATAAAAAATCAGTTAAATTAAAACTATATACACTATACTTTCTTTTATAATTTAATTCTATTAGAAATGATATATATTTAACACTAATAAGTTCAATGTAAATAATCTTGATAAATAGATAGAATAAATACTAAATAATTGGCTTTTTAAAATCTATAAAAAAAATAATTAATCATAATTAATAAAAACTATTAATCATTCTATTAAAAATTTATTTCAAAATAAAAAATATTTAATTTATTATTTATTTATTAACAGTGATTAAGCATTTTTAAAACAGCAAGCAAATTGCTATACTCTAAATGAATAAAGCCAATAATAAATATATCACAAAAATTAAATAATGACTAACCTTTTTAATTTTAAATAAGAACATCTCTGCCATAATTTAGGAGTAGTTATTAAAGTGTTAAGATTCTTCAGTTTAGAATATGATTACATTAAAAGGTTGTTGCTTAAATTTGTAGTCTTAGAAGAGAATATAAAAAGCATAACTTTTTATAAATTTATGAGATTTTTAATAGATTGGCCTAATTAAATTACTGATTCATCACTTATTTTGCTAGATATAAGAACTAAAGATAATTTTTACAATTTTTTCATCTTTTCTATACTAAAGCTGAGGTATTTTAATGAAGAATCTTCTACTTCAATAAAATCAAAATCAAGAGATAATTAATTAATGCTCTCTAGTTTTTCCAAAGCCTTAGAAATCATGGAAATACCTTCATTATCAATCTTTGATTTAGATAAATTCAAGTCTAAAGTTTATAGTTATGTAAAATTTTGTATGGTATTTGCTAAGCTTAAAGCCCCTATATTTGAAATGAAGGAGCTACCTAACTTTAAAGTGCATTTTTCTAGTTTTGATAAATTTTTCATAAATTAAAATTGATTGAGCTAAGAATCACCTATTTAATTTTTACTAAGATTTAAATATAATTTTCTTAAAAACTATAATTAATTTAATCCAGATTAAGTTAATTCAGCAGATTTATCACTAAGTTCACAATTTTAAAGGCCTAATGTAACATCAGTTAGATTATTCATATATGAAAATGAAGTACCTAGATTCTATGCCACTATTTCTGATATAGAAAAATCTTAAAAAGTAAGTATAATTTATTAAAGATTAACAAGATATTTTAGGCTTTAAGCCAATTTTACAAGCCCATCTTCAAGCTTTTAATAAATTTTTTGGTGAATATCTAATTCTAAATGAGTTAAATTTGACATTTTTTCTAATGCCTAGCCTAAGAAAAGTATTCCATAATCAGATCTATGCTTGCAATTTAGATGTAAATTCAAATTGTTGAGCATTTTTAACTCAACCAAAGATTCTCCCAGATCTTTTAAAGATTCATCTAATATCTTATTATTATTTAAGTTGAGTTTTAATAAATTTAGATTTTTCAATTTGAATAATGCACTAGTAATTGCTTTAAATCCTATCTAATCAATTTAATTATTTTCTAATTCAAGAGAAAATGATGTAAGTTAATATTAATTTTCAATAGAAGATATAATAGCTATGATTCCTTCATTATTAACATTGTTAGAGTTCATACCTAATTATAATTATGATAAATTCTTTAATTTTTTTAAAGAGTCTGATATTAAAAGAGAAGGTGAATATGTAACATTTGTTTCTATCTGAGCTAAAAGTTTTGCATTTAATAATCTCAATTTTTTCTATTTTTCATTTATTAAAAAAGACAAACAACTTAAATCTTATTATTATTATATGTAATCAACAATTTATTTATGTTTAGTTTAAGTTAAATTTTAGTAACTTAAATTTATCTCTAAATGATTTATGCATGTCTAACTTTCATGCAATTATTTTTAAAAATACTCCCATGTTTTAAACCTTTTCTCTTCAATTTGGTTATTTTCACTTACTTATGAATATTCTTTTTCGCTGTTGTTTTATTTCATTTTTATTTTATTGATTTAAAAGTTTTGATTTATTAAAAATAAATATTAATAAATAAATTAAATATAAATGTTTATATATTAAATAATAGATGGACTATATCTTTTTAATTGACTAATATGAAAATATAATTTTGAAACTATTTTTCTTAAATGATCTAAATTAATTTTTAAAATAATCTATCTACATTTTTATTGGGATAATATATTATTAAATTTAAGCTTTAAATTAATTTCAAAGTAGCTGAAAAACATTTAATCAAAATGAGATCAAAAACATTAGTTTAATTGTTTATCAGTAAAAAATATAGATACATTTCAAAAAAATAAAATAAAATATTTAACAAAAAACATAAAATTTTATTTAACTTAATTTTGAAAATTAAATTATTAAATCTTATTTGTGCTAAGTTGCTATTTATTATATCAAATATTTTTTTTATTAAATAATCTAAATTAATTTTTAAAATAATTTCTCTACATTTTTATTGAAAAAATATATTATTAAATAAATATAAACTTTAAATTAATTTCAAAGTAGCTAGCTGAAAAATGTTTAAATAAAATAAAATCAAAAAAATTAGTTTAATTGAATATTATTCAATTTATTAAAAATATAGAAACAATTCAAAAAAAAAAATAACTATTTAAATTATATTTTAAATTTAAAAATTAAAATATAACTTATAAATATCTTATATGTGCTAAGTTGCTTTCATATTTTTTTTTTATTAAATAATCTAAATTAATTTTTAAAATAATCTATCTACATTTTTATTGAAATAATATACTATTAAATAAATATACTTTAAATTAATTTCAAAGTAGCTAGCTGAAAAATTCTAAATCAAAAAAGATCAAAAACGTTATTTTAATTATTTTTCAATAAAAAATATAGAAACAATTCAAAAAAAATAATTTAAATAATATTTTAAATTAAAAAAAAATATAAATTTTTAACAAAAAACTTAAAATTTTATTTAATTTAATTTTTAAAAATTAAAATATAACTTATAAATCTTATTTGTGCTAAGTTGCTTTCATATCAAATATCTCTTTGTTTTATAAATAATATTTAAAAATTAATAAGTATTTTTATCGAATAAATATTATTTTTGCTGTTGCTTTTTGATATAATAAGTAAATATATATATTATTTAGTTAAAAGTATTTTAGATACTCATTTGGCTTAAAGAATTAATTTGAATTCTTTCTTTTCTCTATACACACTTTATGTTCTTAATGTCCTTTATGTCTTTTATATTAAATCTTGGTTTTTAAACATTTTAGATACAGCTAATGAAATAGCATTACTTGAAAAGCTCATTTATCTTTTCATTTACAAATTATTATCTTCTGAATTAAATTGTTTTTTTAAGTTTTAATATATCAGTGAAACCTTTTTCCAATTCTTAAAAGGGCGACTAGAATTTTGATTACCCATTTTAACCCATACGAACAATATAGGCAATCTTTATTTTAGATGCACAAGAATGTTTTATAATTTATTTCTATCTTTTTCTTCAACTGGAATAGGCTTTATCAGAATGAGCTAAAGCATCTTTAATATAAAAGCGATATTCAAAATTCCTATTAGTATGGTGACTATATAAGATATAATATCATTATTTGATAGAGTTCCAATAAATAGCAAATAAATTGTTATTATAACCAAAAAAGATGATTATTGCTCAAGATCATTAAATTTTTACAAAATGAATGGCTTTAATTTTTTCTAGAGAATAAGATAGAAAAACATGACACCAAACAAAACCATACCTTTAAAAAGTACCTAAAAGTTAAAAACATTAATTACAATAATTGCTATTGAACGAATTAATATTCTCGCTAAGTCCCAATAATATTTATCAAACTCGTATTCCTAATTTATATTTTTAATAAGAGTTAATTTAACTAAAAAATATTTTGATTTATGAATTATTATAAATCTATTCAAAATTTAAAATGATATTAAGAAAATTTATGGATTTGTATTATAAAAAAAATAAATATTACTTAATAAAGATATCCATATCTGAATAGTATTTTGATTGTATGCATTTTTGGCTTGTAAATTCGTATCCTATAAAACAACATGAGAGGAATCAAAATTATCCAAATAACTCCCAGAGGTAATATAAACTACAGTATATATGAGATATGCTAACTATCTAAGCAAGCATAATTCAAATCTAAAGAGATATAATTTTGTTCTCCAATTTGCTGACAAGAAAGTGATTAACTTATGACCTTAACAACAGACGGTTAGAAAAATATATATATAACAATCAGATTTGTGTATAGAGTTTATCTCTGTTAATGAGCAATATTTTTTTACGAAGTAAGTTAATTTAATAATTCTATTAAAATAAACAAGGCTAAAGGTTAAAAGTTAATCCACAATAAGCGAACAATATAGTTAGGTAGATTTATATCTTTCGAAAATAGTAAGCAATCCATAGAATAGATTGTAAGTTAAGAAGTATCTCCACCTGTTAGATTAAAAAAAGTAAAAAAAGCAGGTAGAGTTATATTTAAGCTGTTAACTATCATTAAAAATTAAAAGTAGTTGAGTAATATTTTAACCAGAGAAGCTTAAGATGTTTAAATTCTTTAAATGTTAGGAGAAATAAATCTTAATTTTGATAAATATTTAGCCATAATATATTTTCTAATTAGAACTATTTCATTTTGAATTTTCATAAATATTTGTATAAAAATAAAACCTAAAATGAGTAGCATTAGAATAATATTTACTGGGGATAAAAATTAGTTGCAATTACTACAATCTTAACTAGTCTTTGAATACTAAGAACCCCATACTTAACCCCTAACATCACATTCTTAACAAATTGGGCCAATATGACCTTAAATGCACCCATTTTTTTATGAAGAATCTTCTGGTTTGCAGAATTCAGATTATTGGCATTAAATAATTGTATCAGACATATTATCTATTCTCCAGTATCCATTTTAAACTTGTATTTAAGAACTATAGCAAGATTTTGAACCAATAGGGCATCTCTTACAATTTATTTAAGTTTCAGAATATGGATCAACTATGCTGTAAGTACCTTATTTAGAATTAATTAATTATTTTTAAATTGAGGTTAATTAAATATGTTGAAAATTAATTATGAATTAAAAACATTTTTTATTTTTATATTATTATTTTAGTTAGTTAGTAAATTAAATCAAACAATTTTTTAATTTTGAATGGAAAAAAAAAATTTTTTTTTTAAGTTGAAAAATTTATTTATTATTTTAATTTTAAAAATTAAGAAGAATTATTTAAAAAAATAAATTTGTTGATATAAATTAATCAAAAGATATTTCTTTTGTTTACCTTATTCACAAGTTTAGCACAAAGTGTAATTTCCAGATTTTTAAATGATTTCTCCAACTTAGCATTTTCTGAATTAAATTGTAATTGGAACGTTAAATTAT
Source organism: Tetrahymena thermophila SB210 (assembly GCF_000189635.1). NCBI lineage: Eukaryota > Ciliophora > Oligohymenophorea > Hymenostomatida > Tetrahymenidae > Tetrahymena > Tetrahymena thermophila. The sequence continues at coordinate 853,786 of NW_002476481.1, read as the reverse complement.
TATTGTATTACCTTTTAACTATTTGGTTAAAATTATGGAAGAAGCTATGCTGATTTTATATTTAGTATTGCACTTTATGAAGGTTAATATGAATATGACAAGTCAAATATAAATGCAAAACTTTTATAAGAATACGCCTGCTTTAAATCACCCAATAAGCCAATGCTATCGCTTTCAGCTTAAAGAATATAAAGTGACATTTCTTATAAAATATCTTAGCTTATTAATGGTTAAAGAGACAAGTTAATGAAGGACATCTCTCTCATTTCTTCATCTATAAACCTCATCAAAATGGGAGTTGATGACTTGTATCCGCTTTATACATTCAACACAACACGTTATGAATTTATTTAGTTTTTATCATAATAATTTTTCTAATCTAAAATTTTAGGATACGAGCCAACATTCATTCCATATGAAACTGCATTATTTTTGTAAAACGAATTAGCTTTTTTCAAAAAATTAACTCCACCCTGCATTATGGCTAATGGCTATAGATTAATGTATCTTATTGCTCCTCCAATAAATGCTTAATTTTAGGTAAATGAATTGCCTTAAATTTGTAAAACATCACAATTATTTAGCTAAACTGCGCCGCCTGACCCTTAAATTGCCTAATTCTTAACAAATGTGTTTGAATTCAATGTATTAAGGTTTGTGTTCTGACAATAGATTGCTCCTCCTGATCCTAATAATGCAGAATTCTAGATAAATTAATTATCGTCTAAACTATCAATTTAACTATTTAACACATAAAGAGCTCCTCCGTTTCCATTTTTAGTTTAGCTGCTCTATAAAGTATTATTCTTAAATACTACTTTTTAACAGTTATTAATTTAAATTGCTCCAGAATCCATTTAAGATTAACACTGAGATACAGTATTAGCTTATATATTAATATTTGTTGAATCGAAAATTGCTAAAGCTGGTGAAGTTCCATTTGTACTTAGTTACAGAAAATTTGTATTTTTAATATTTACATTTAATGAATTTTATATTAATACAGAGCTACTTGTTAGGTTAGCCATAGTACTAAAATATGAATTCTAAAGTGTCAGTGAATTAGCAGCAAGTAGTGTAATGAATGGAACATTTTATGAAAATTAATCTGTTGTTTAAAAATATATTTTTGTTGCTTGAATATTGTCTAAAAGGATATTAGCAGATACAATTTAAATAAAAGATTAAAATGCAATTTAGCTGCTAGTTACTGTTAAATTTGTAATTTTTATATTTTTGCATTAAAATAATTGTGCATCTGAAATTTGATATGACTAAAGGACTAAATATCTCATATTGTTTATTCCTTATAAAAATACCTATGAAAGTTAGCTGCTGTAAACTCCAGAATATGAAAAGACAGTTCCAATTTGTTTGTTAATTATTTAGGTATCTTAAATATTTGTTTAGTTTATACTAAGAACTCCTTAGATAAGCTCGAAATTAAAAATAGCAAACTCGTTCAAAGAGTTGATATTAAATTAAGTCACTGTTATGTTACTGAAACTTACGTTAATATTATTTGAAAAATAAAATATTTTTAAAATTTTGACACTACTCTACTCAGTTTATAAAGATCTATATTTAGGTAAGTTATCATTATTATATTGAATTTATTGCATTTTTAATAAGCCTATATAAATAAATTAGGAAGAGGAGATAGTAAAAGAAGATTGTTAAGTAAAGTTAGTTTAGGATATGAAAATATTCAACAAAGTCAAGTTTTATACTTAATGTATAAAGAGAAGCTAATCTAGTCCATTACAAGCACAGTTAGATACAGTTATATTATTGATTTGTAGATTTTGAATATTTTGAAGAATTATTAAAGGATTTCCTAAATTAAATTTACATGAAATTAAATTTATTTCTGTGATTATAACTAAATTCACGTTTGTTATATTAAGCTAAGTTAGGGTAGGCATGGTTTAATTTGAAAAATGCTATAAATCAATTTTTTAAATTACTACACTTTAAATGTTATTAATCTGCAAATTAGCTTCATTTATTATGATGTTTTCAAGCAAAATCTATTTTATATCAGGGAAAATTTTGCTATTTATTACGAGATTTGTTGGGATTGTGTTATTTTAAATGTAATTATTATAATTTTGAGGCGAAACTTGAATTTCTAAATTTTTTATTGAGATAAAAGATATCCCTTATTGTTACCTAAATGAATCTTGTACATAAACAACCGTGTTTACTTCTTTTGGTGCTATAATCAGTTAGAAAATAGGATTCAAAATATTTTGTTAAAGCTATGGGATGTGTATGTTTTAGTTTTTAGAAATATTTATTGTAATTCCATTTAGCTTTCTTTATTAGCTATTTAAATAAGAGCTCATTGAGTTGAAAGATGTATCATCTTGATAATTATAATTCTATAATTAATAATTCAAAGAACAAGTTTAGGTTTGTTACTAGCTGTATATATCTAAATCAATTTTATATGTAAACATTCCTTCTGAAGTCAATCCTATTACATTTAACTAGTATTTGTTGCTATTTACTTCAGAGCTTAAAAGTTTCAAGAACTGGAAATTTATAATTGTATACTAATTAATTTACACAAAGGCTTTTTCTGTTGGAAGAGGAACAAAAGGAGAGAACTCATAAATAGAAAATTTGGAGATAAACTCAACTAAAAAGAAGTACCCAACACCCAAATAACTAATATTCTTTAATTTTAAGGTTGTATCGAAATGTCTAAAATTATATAGGAGCTTTAGATCTTATCTGAAATAAATGTTAGCAGAGTGAAAAACCACTGAATAAATAAAATTAGTATCAAAATACAAATTAGTTGAGAAAGAGTTTATAAATGAATTTGCTTATTTTTTTAAATTAAAATCATAGATTTAGCTTCCCACAAGCTAGTTTTGCAAGAATATTCTCTAGTAAATATAGTCAATTTAAATGTTACCAAAGGAGACATTAAACTCTAAACCAACTGTTGCGAGTTCTGATACTTATATGTAATCGTAAACTTTAATCAAGTTGCTCATTAAAATAACTACTTGTGAACTATTTAATTGTTAAATACTTAGTATTCTAGAAGGCATCATAATTTAAGTCTGAGACACAAATTTAATATTGTTATTTGAATCAAAGATGAAGTTCACAATATTTATGTTTTATTAATTTCCAGAAAAATCTGTAAATAAAAGCTGTGTTAAATTATTTGCAAAAAAATATTAAGCAAGACCTTGTTTTAGAATAATCACTTCATTTACTTAAATTGATCTTTGTCTTTTTTGAAGCTATAACAGTTATTGTGATTAAGAAAGTAAAATTATTAGGTCATTATTTTAGAAAAGTATATTTATAATATTCTGAGACAAGAAAACCTGATCGATCTAAATTAGAATTGCAGTGCTCAAGTCTAAAATGACTATTTCATTATCAAAAATTGCATAAACCAATAATTATGAAAGGTCATTCTCTACGATACGGATGTACCCAGAGTTCAAATTATTCCTGATCCATGTCGAAGTTATTGTCTGGTTGATGAACAGATTAGCTTAGGAGTTTACATCATTTAATTAGAAAAATGTAAAGTTGTTCACTTAGAAAAATCTGGGATTTATTTAACTTGGGAAAAAGTCTTGGTTATCATTGAGGAGATAATCATAATCAAGGAGGACATTCTGTAAATAAGTAGAGTATTATATAATATTTCTACTTTTAAAAAGTCTCAGTTCAGTCACAAAAGTATCAACTTGATTAAGCTCAATTAAATTTTTTCTTGTACTAATTAGATAAACAGTTGTATTAGAAGACAAAATTAGTCTCTGCTTGTAACTGTCCCAAATCATATACTTATAATAAGCTTAAGCATCTGTTTAATTTAGCTAAATAATAAATAAATTAATTTGATCTTTTAAAAAAACAGAATTCTTTGTGATAGTATAAAATTATGAAAAATTATATTTACTTAGAATTGTTACAAAAGCTTATTTTCAGAGTAAGAATACTTGTTAACACAGTTGTTAGTGTCAAATAAAAATATGAACTTATTAGATTGGTCAACTATTACATCTGAATAAGGGAAAAAGTTGACACTTAATGGTATTTTATTTATAAGTTAATGAGTCCTTTAGTCATATACATAAATGAAAAGATAGTTAGAATTTAAGTATATGTAACTCTGCTTATCATCTAAGAAAAAAAACTATTTTTAAAATAAAAATAAGATTTAATAAAAACAAATAATTTAAAGATTAAAAAATAAATAAATATACTCTATAATTTATGCTTTAGGTGTCTGTACTTGGAGGTGGCAATGATAATACAGTCTTTTGCATAGTATTTAAATCAAGCATAGTAAACACGTAATTATAACCATTACTGTAAATCAAATAATTATAGTTTGGATTCATAAAATATTAGGCTCCAGCTAAAAGTGTATCATAAATTGACTTCACATAACGTAAGCTGTCAAGAGCAAATACTCTTATAGAAATTATCTGACATATAATCAATTAATTTGTTTATTTATTAATAAATAGAAATTGCACATAATCGGTAAATGCTTTATCTGGTAGTCCTTAATAAAGGGGATTATCTTTGAAGCAAGTTCGTTATACTGTCTTTTTATAAATTGTTAGAAATATAATAGTAATAATTTAATTAAATAAATAAATATTTACTTTCATATCTAATATGCAGTCTTAATCCAAATTAGTAGAAATAAGATATCCTCTATCCCAATCAACAATAATACTTTTAAACGAAGCATTCGCTAGAATATACTTGTATTAGTATAGCTTAAAAAAATAAGTTTAAGTATGAAGATTAAATAAGTAAATTTTACTATTTGAAACGTTGAGGCATCAATACAAAATAAGTTTCTGAAATAGACAATAACTATTAAATTACTTGGTTAGTAATAAAGAATACTTCTGGTAAATATTTCTTATGTCCAAAAATTATCATATGGAAAAATAGTGAAATATGTTTCAATTGTATATTAAGGAATTATGGCATAAATAAGTTAATTATTCAAGGCATTATAAATATTTATTGATTAAGGAAGTATCTCAACAACATAGTTAAGTTCACTGATAAAGCTTATAAAAAAAGGTTGATTAGATGAAGATTTTGTGACTTACAATTTTATTTATTGAACCTTTTTAACTTAAATCAAATTATTTATTGAAGATTACACATAGTTGTATCTTAAAAATAGCGTTTGAAGAATATTTGGTAAGTTGATAACACTATCCTATTAATAAAAATATAAAAATAGTTTTAATTCTTTATTTTTAATATTTATTTCTATTTTCAAACTGTAAAGAAAGAAAGAATTTATCACAAATAATTTTGACCAATTAAGGTAAATAAATTACTTCTAAATATATCAAATTGAGCATATTTTAGTCATAGTGGGTAACAGCTTAACTGTTAAAGAATAAAACTTCGTTTTATTCTATCATTCCACCATTATTTGATCCATATTATGTGGTTTAAGCAAACATTTGCTATCTAATGTTATCATAATAGATCAGACTAGATGATGAAGTCTTTACCATTAAATAGTTGCCATTGTAAAAAGATTTGTAAATATATACAAACTTATTTTTAGGTGAAACTCCTTACTTTAATATAAAAATAAATAAATATCAAGTATAAACAATAAATTATTTAAATTTACGCTTATTAAAGTGTTATTTGGGTAAGTAAAAACTCCATCTTGATAAGTTTGGCAGACTGATTACGTATAATAATATTTAAATGTAGGTGCGAAAAAAAAGCTTCCTGCACAACTGAAAGATTAAATAACATAATTAAGAGTTGTTAAATTATATACATAAATACCAAAGTAGCTAAATATTAGTGCTTACTTTGTTTGCTCATTTATTTACGCTTATCGGTTTGGATCTATAAGTAAATAATTTGGTGAAGTTTAAACCTATTTTAAAAAAATATTTTAATTGAATACTTGATATAAATTTTTTACTTTAGTCCCTTGCAAATTGTAAAAATTGGCTGTGTATTTTTGAGTAGCAGTGAGGTTAAATAAGATTAAGTATTCTACAGAAACAGATTAGATGTAGTTGAAGCCATAAATTTAGAAGCTTTTAACAAATTAATACCTGTTAGAGCTGCTGTTTTATCCTTGATAATTTGAAATTTTAATTGAAAATAAATTATTTTAGTTAATAAAATTACCGGTATTCCTAGTAAAAGATAGGAAATTATAGTTTTTCTAAGTGTCGGCAAGCTATTTATAGTATTAAAGTACTACAATTATAGAATCAGAATTTGGATAGTAGAGTGGATTTTAAACATAGTTGATATTGCTGAGCTGTATATTTATTTCTGGGAAGGTCTGTGAGTATATTATTTCAAATGTCTTTAAGTTAATTATCTTGATTGTAAAGATATACATTTCAAAACCAGTAAATAAGTATGTACCATCTGGTAAAATCTAATAGTTAAATAGAATTTATGTAGGCAGCTCATTAATTTGATACCATAATCTTATTTAGTTTATTATTTTCTTTGAAATAATGTCATAAATATAAGCTAACCCATATTGCTTAATTTCACAAATTCTTTGAATCTCTGGAAACTCAATAAGTAGATTAAAGTATGCGTTTCTTGTAGTGAATTTAGACTATGCCTATGCAGTCACTGCATTCTGAGGAACGAAATATACATTTTTTTAATTAGTATTAGAATTGAATGTATTTACAATAAAGTTTTTCTAAATAGTTTGCCAAAAATGTACTTCAGAGTTAATATTCTTCACACTGAAAATAGATTAGGCACATAGAGCTGGATTTGATTATTATAGGTACCCAGCTAATTGCAATTAAGAGTATCCAGAAGAAAATTAATAGTATCCTATATTATTTGTAGTACATATAATTAACAAGCTGTTAATAGCATAAACTTAATTAATATTGCTTATCTGGTTATTGAAGTTTGGCTAAGAAGGTAATATTTGGCTGGTTGATTGTTCAAAGCTGTATAAATTGAACGATAGACTACTTTATGTATTATTTCTTGTAACAATAACAATTAACTATTATTAAAAATATAATTGCTAATTTTAATAATACTTATTTAAATTTTAAAAAATTACATTATTTTAGGGAATCTAAAAAATTGAATATATCAAGTTGTTTAATTTGGTTACTTGTAACTCAGTAATAGTATTAAAATTTTGGTTAAAGTACAGAAGGTTAACCTGCGTTGAAGTATACAGAATCCAATAATACAGAGGATTTAGTTAAATTAGCTTTGTTGTTGGATCGATGATAGATGAACTGTAAGCAGGCACCTTTTAGTAAGGAGAAACCTAGTAAAAAGTAATTGATTAGCTAGTAAAATTCAAACAAAAAGACTAAAATGAAGTTTGATTGCTGTATTATTGTATTTAAAATAGCTGAATTTAATTCGTTGGGCTTGTATCTATTTTAAAATAGGTTAAGTTCGAGTAAAACAAGAGGTCTATTTCATAACTACCGGTTTATGCCATTATAAAATTCCAATCGTTTCCTTTATAAAAACTTTGGATAAAAGTTCCTGTGTTTTAAGTGTTATTTTAGGACATAAGAAAAGATTGCGAGATTATTGTCCCATTTACATTATAAAATTTGAGAAGATTTAAAGGCTGCAGCAAGCATGTTACTATATCCTTAGATAGTTCTATCTAATTCTAATATTAGCAATCTACAACCTAAAATATTTTAATTTTATTAAATAATAAATTATTTTAATTTTTATAAATTGGTTAATTATGTATGATCATTTCAGTTTATTTTTCAAAATATTCTTTCTGATAATTACTTTTTTTATGGGTTATAACAATTTTAAAAAATAAAATAAAACAAATAAATAGTTTATTTAATTTCGAAATATTTTTTGTTTATAAAGACTTTGTTAATGTTTATAAACTATAAAAATGAATATTTAATAAAATTAGTAAAAAAATATAAGTTTGTTTGCAGTTTAAGAAAAAATTTATTAATTTTGAGTTAAAAGAAAGCATACTTAATTATTTCTTCACATTAAAATGGAAAATATTATATTTAAACTATAAAATCGAATAAAAAAATGCAGTTTATTTTGCATAAAAATAAAAAAATTTGGTGAAGAAGAGTGAGGGAAGTGAGGGGAGGGGATGATCATAGGTGGGAGTAGGATTTATAGTATTGCTATTCTCTGATAATTTTCATTTCATTGAAAATAAATTCCATTCCCACTTATGATCACCCCTGTCCCTACCCCAAATAACTTATAAAAAATGATGATAATAACAAAAATAAATACCTAAAATTAATAGTTATTTTGAAAAAATTCATTTTTGATTTGAATAATTTGAATTAACATTTTGCTGATTAATAAATTGATTTTAATATCAAATTTTAAAAAAAGAGAGTAAGTTAGTTTTACTTAGTAAGAAGTTATGTTAAGTAAATATCCTGATTGTATTTGCAGTTGTGGATAACTATATTAAACTACATTTCCTGAAACATCTATTAGAGTCAATATAGCTATTAATTATTTTTTATTTGTATTTAAATGAATATGATAAAAACAAGAATAAGTTATTTATTACTCATTGTTTTATCAAGCAAAGACGAAACAATATTATTCTAATTTTAAATTTAAGGTATTTACTATATTTGGGGACATTAAATTTTAACTTAACAGCTAAATGATTAGTAATCGGTATTGTATATCTAATCGTTGTCACAACCATAATTGCATTAACCTTCTTCATCTTGAATCTGCCCAAGCTAGCTACATTGAGATATGCAATTTTGCTGATTTAAATAATTCGTTTGTTTAAATAGATTTCTTTTTGTTAAAATATACTTACAGGATCATTTGAGTCTTTATAAAAGCCATCTTTGCATTAGAAACATTAATTGCTGGAACACTGGTTACAATATTAGCTAGCACATGCGATGCATTGATTAGAATTCTAATCTAAGTAAGTTCCTTAAGGACATGTCTTCAAGCATTGATATTAGATATTTAAGTAGAAGTAATTTGAATTACAAGCCAAGCATTAAGAAATTTAATTTTGTGAACAGTTAAAGCAAGATTAGTCACAGCATGAATTTTTTTAAGGGTCACACGGAGATGTCTAACTTTCAATAGGTTGAAGAATTGTAAAAATTTTCAGGAGAAAGACAATAAAATCTATTTATTTTTTTAGTTTCATTATACTCAAAATATTGTTCTTACTTTTTGTTTGCTAACTTGTTTTATTTTAATTAAATTATTTCAAATTTACTATTATTTGTTGTATTAATTAATTTATAATAAAATATGTAAATAATAATGAATTTATGTTCTGGAAAAAAATTTTTCAAAAAACAAAAGAAATAAGTTTAATTTACATTAATTAAGTTTTTATTTTTACAGATAAGTTAAAAAATCATCTTTTTAATTTATAGTGTTAATAATCTTTTCAACTTATAATGTTAATTTAATCAAATAAAATATAATTTGTAAATTATTGATACTAAAGAATTCAGATCAGCCTTTTAATACATTTAAAAAATACATATTTTAATAGAAAAACCAAAAAATTTTATTGATTACATTATATTACATTATCACTATACTTGTATAGTTTATGCTGTATATATACATAAATAATATCATAAAATGTATGAAAAGTCTTTTTTTTAAATGATCTTAACAAGATAATATTAGAAAACTAATTGGAAATTTACATGAAAATTAATTAATTTCAAAGTATTTAAAAACAATTTAATCATAATAGAAATAAAAAATTCATATTTCAAATTTGTAATAAATCAATATAAATTTTTCAACCAATTAATTATATTACAAAATTAATTCAGTAAAAATAATTAACTTATCCTGAAGTATTACTACTTACTTAATTTATATGATTATAAGGTTTTTAATCCACTTTTTTTTCAATTTTCATATTTGATGTAATTGCTTTTTCTATTTCTTTTTATTAAATTACAAATTTTGAATATATTTACAAGTGTACTTCTATTTCATTTGTAACAATTTTTTATTATTTATTGCTGCTTCTTTTAAGTTAAAAAATGAGTTAACTTATTGTTTTTAAAATTTTATCTGTAAATAAATTAAAAATTAAAATTATTTTTAAAGCTTTAAGTATTTTGATTTTGTTGTTCACAGAGATGTAAAATAATATTTATGAATAATTATTAGACAAGAATTTTTAATTCATATCAATAAATTGAATTATCTTTTTTTTATGTAAAAAATAAAATTACTATTTATAAATTATTTTAAATTAATAAAAGATATTTTAAGTTATTTAAGCTAATAAACTTAAATTCTGTAAAAATACATATTTTTTTTTACATTTATACACCATGAGCATTTTAATCTTATTTTTCTACTAATCTTTCAATTTAAATATATTTAATATTTAATTCCTTTTTTAAATACATTTTATACTATTATTTTTAATAGGAAAGGCATTTAGAATTTAGAGGTATTTTAACAATTGTTAAGTTTCGGTCGATGTATTCACTTTGCTATGATCTAATTCTACCATAAAAAATGCAAATTTTAAATTAATATAATTAGATATTCTTGTTTTTAATTTATCACTATTCAAAACCTTATTTTTACTTCGATAAATTTTATTTGAATTTCTTTTCCATTTAATATGATCTATGCATTTATTAATCTAATATTAATGTTATAAAATATTATTAAGTCTTTGTTTCACTTTTCAATTACAAAATCATTTTGCCATTTCCAGTACTAAGGAAATTTATCTATAAATATTTTAATATAAAATTAATTATTTCAACGATTTTTCTAAATATTTGATGATTTTAAGTATAAAAATGTAAATTAATATGTCGATTTAATAATCGTTAATCTTAAAGAATGTAAACAAAATTATTAATAATTGATTGAACAATAAAAGAAATTTTTTATCTAATCTTAGTGGAATCTAATATTCCTTAAATATATTTCAAAAAAAGTAGAGATTATTCAATAATTTTTACAACTTAAATTCCTTTTTATAATTCTGAAATATTTAAATATGTTCCTCAAAATTTTGTAAACATAAAACAAGTATTTATTTAAAATTTCATTTTATATCGTATATAATGTAAGTAAACAGTAATCAAAAAAATTTACTTGTGTTCTTTTACATAATCTAAAATGTTAAAAAGCGGTTGATTAATTATCAAAATTTTAAATAGTTATTTAACTGCTTGGGAAATGTTTATTTTTCATAATAGGTAATAAATAATCAGTTTTTTTTAATTAAATTCTGTTCTTGTCATAACTCAAAAAAATAATGTTGGCTAAATTTTGTTTTCAAAAATAAATAGCAGATCGATTTCGATGTTTATAATATAAAATTATATTTCTATTAAAATTTTTGATTCTTACTTAAAATAATTCTGAATAATTTTTATAACCTCCTAAAATAAGTAAACAGTAATCAATAAATATACTATCGCTTCTTTATATTGATTAAAAGGTTAAATATTATTTTTTATCAAAATTTTAATTAATTATTTCAACAACTTGGGAAATGTTTACTTACTTTTAAAAATAATTAGCTTTTTTTAATTAAATTCTGTTCTAATTCAATAAACCTTAACTCAAAAAATAAAAAATTAAATAATATAATCAACAGATTGATTTTGATGTTTATTTTATAATTTTCAATTTAGATTAATATTTTTTGTTGTTTTAAAAAACTCAAATCAAGTTATTTCATGATTATCCAAAAATAAACAATTTTTTATTTTAATCTAAAAAGTATATTTCTTTTTTTGTTATTTTATAATTACATAAATTAATAAAATAAAAATAAAAAATAAATTAATTTAATCTTATTTTTCAAATTTATTTCGAATAAAAACAAATAATTTTCTCTTGAATTAAATATTTTTTCATAATCGCTATGAAAAAAATAAATCTTTTATAATTTCTTTATGAAATAATTTAATATTTATTTAATTTTAGGTATTTAATTATTTGTTGCTAATTATTATAAGTATTTTCTTTCAATCAAAATTAAAGCGTTTGAATTTGAACAATGGAATAATAATAATATTTGATAAAAGCTGCTTTTATATGAATAAATTAAAATTTATTGAGATAATTAAAAGCTTCTTCTAGAATTAAAAATTAACAAATTGACAAAAAAATTTTCAAAAAATATTTGTTTTTTTATGAGTAAAGAAATAATTTTATTAAATGATAATTAATAATTTTAAAATTATTTAAAAAGTTGGTAAATTTTTTTGAAATTAATTTACAAGAAATATGATTGATTGATTGTTTAATCTAAATAATAAAGCAAACATAATCAAGATTTTTTAATGCAAAGGCTAATTTTAAAGAATAAAAAAAGCTAAAAATGAATTTTCAAGCAAAATTTAATTAAAAACTTGTTTGCAAGTTAAGAAGCAAAAATTATAATAAATATAAATCCTTTTTAGATTTAATTTAGCAGTTATTATTCAAAATAATAAATGCATATAAATAAATAATCTATTATATGAAATATTTTACTGAAAATTAATTTTGATTATATTTTAAATACAAATACTTATTAACTTTATTATTTGAAGCGATTAACCATTGTTTAATTCTTACATAAAAATTAGGACTCAGTTAGATTGTTATTAATAATAACATAATGAATGAATGCATTTATTCATTTATTTATTTACTTTATGAAGAAGAGAAAAGAATCAAAAATAACTTAAGAAGTATAAATAGTTAGAAAAAATCAACATAAAGAAATGGAGACAATAGAAATAACTTTAAATTATTTAAATGATAGAATGAGTTTACTGCAATAATTTTAAAGTGCATATTAAATAAGATAATACTTTTATATGTAATGAAAAGCAGCAACATTTAAAATTATTATCAGCTAATCAATATATGAGGACTAATTTATACATTGCATCCTTCATATACTTACTTACTACATTCTTAATTTATAGCTAGCTAGTAATTTAATAATTATATTGTCTTAAGTAAGAAAAGAAATCATCTTAATCTTCTGGCTTCTCTTTCACATTCCATAAGTTCGAGGACGTCACCGACTCTGCAGGCACCCTTGACGTTTCTAATAAGTTATCTACCTTCTTCCTTACCACTGATCAATACGACTCTAACTTGGGTAATACCACCTCTGGAACCTATAAAAATAGATAAAAATATTATTAAAATTTCCTTCTTTCATTTCTTTAATTTCATCAATAAAATCATCACAAAATCTAGTTGATAAGCGAAAATTCCCAAAAAACCATTTTATTTTTTTATTCCTTTTATGATAATTCAATCATTTTTCTATCACTGAACATATTAAAGTCGCTTTTATTTGTATTCAAATGAATATATATTTTGAGCATTATGAATTAATAATGCTCCCTCCTCAAATGGAGAAATGGCAACTAATTTTCAAAAATTTCATCTAAACTTTTCAGGAAATTTTTCGCGTTCACTATTTGAAGTGATTCATATCTTAAATTAATTACCAGTCTTTCCGAGGACATCCATAATTCTAGCCTTAGTAGTTTCTTCGGTATTCATTTTGTTTCAAATATTTTGATTCTTTATTACTTTTTTTAATTGTGTTTTTTTTCTTTTGTTTTTAATTATCCTTTGGATAGTTTTCCTAAGCATTAAAATTCTTTAATCCCTTTAATTTGATATATAATTGATCCTTTTCTACAAATTATTTTGGATATTTAATTTTTTATCTTTCAAACTCATTTCTTTCTATTAAATCTATTATTCCACTCGCTTCACTCCATTTGCTTCATTCATTCGTTTTATTCCATTTCATTTCATTCCTAACTTTTTGTTATTATTTCTCTGTATTCCTTATTCTTTTCTTCTAAACTCGCATTTATTTTTTGTCTTTTATACTTTAAAATTTAAAAAAGAAAAATTGCTATTTTAAACTATTCTGTTTTTAATCTATTTTAAAATAATTTTTTAGTAAACAGATTAAAAAATATTTTTTAAATAAATCAAATTTTTTTTCTTAGATTTTAAATTGAAAAATAAGATGAAGATTTATTTGATGATCTTTAATTATTTTTTTTATTTTAATAAGATTAAATTTTGTATCTAATTTTTATGAGAAGGTTTAAAAAATGGAAGGAAGATATATAGATAAACATTAATTATTTTTTAAAGTTAAATTAATATTTTAATAGAATGAATAAATAGTAAAAACTTTATCTAAAAATAGCTCTCAGAATATAACTTAAAAAATAAAGATTTAAAAGCTAATAATAAAATTAATTAAAATTATTTAACTGTATGAAAATATTAAATTATAAAAAATGATAAAAATTAATTTTAAGTTATGCAATAAATATTTAGTTAATTAATTTTTAGTATTTTAATAATATCATTATACTATGAACTAACTAAAAAACACAAATACCTGTAAGAATATATAAAAATAATTGCTAAAGCAACAAATTAAGTTATTTATAATTATTTGAGTCAGCCTTTCTTTTTTCATAAACTGATTCTATAATAAATATCTTCTAAAAGAATTAATTTATGTATGTATGATCTTTCTCAGACAGTAATGGGAACATAAGCATAAGGGAAGAAATCTTCAGTATCTTCTAATTCTTCCTTAGTACCGTACATACCAGCATCTAGTTTAAATGAAATTAATTAAAATATTCAGAATTAAAAAAATAAATATTTATACCCAATTAAGCACGGTCTGCAAAAAGCTTTAACAACTTTTGTTGGACTTATTTTTCTTTTCCTGGAGCAGGTTGAATCAAACAAGTAGTATTGTTAGATTTCTAACCGAATTTGGCAGCTATTTCAACAACAAGTCTAAGGAACTATTAAAATTAATTATTAAAGCAATTTGATATGATTCAATTTATTTATTTACTTTAAGGTGGATATAAACTTCATAAAGATTACCAAAACTCTTTTCACAAGTTTGTCTTAATTTTCCCTTTTTAGTTAAAAAAAAAATATAATTTATTATAAGGATAAATAATTTAATTATGTAAAATTACGCTTTAACTATTAGCTTGAGTCTAGAAGGCTGTTCTTTGTCTTTCTCTTTCAGCACAGTCGTTTTCATTATATTAAAATTCCTTAACAGTGACTTTTAGCTTTTCTCTGCTTGCAGAAATGAATTCTTCTACAGGAGTTTTTTGGCGCTTGCCATTTTCATCAAGCTTTTCGCCTTCTAATAAAATCTTCTTTAAATTCTTATAGTCTAATTTAAATATAACGATTCTCCAAACGGTATAGTCTTTGTCTTAAATGCCTTCAAATTACCTATTTATTAATTAAATATTAAGTCAATTCAATTGATTGATTATAAAATAAATAAAAAACATTTTCAAATATTTATTATCTTTGTGAAATTTACATTTAAAAAGATAAAATTAAAAAATAAAAACTCAAAAAAACATAAACACTTATTATAAAAAATATTTTAGAGTTTCTAAGCTTATTTTCTTAAAATAATAAATGAACAAATCAACCATTTTTGTTAAATAAAATTGCCTTATGCAAAGGAAGATAATATCATTTAAAGTAAAAATAGAAAAGAAAGAATGTAATGAAGTTTATCTATTAATTTATATGATTATTTATATATAAATTACTTGGCAGATCCAGGGACAACACAGTGGTGCATCAATTCATATTGTTATTAAAAGTGTTCTAAAACATTGCTATTTTTATTAAATTTAATGAATATTTGCTAAAATTTGTGTTGCTTTACTTGGGAACAATAGCTACTACAGTAGTTAAATTTTCAGTATAAATGAAATCCTTTTCCTTGACATATTCTTTTCTAAAAACATCACTCAAATCCTTAACCAATAAGTTTCCTCTTTAATTATTTATTTATTTAAATTTAGATATTGTTTGATTATTTTTTTAAAAAGGGCTTTTTACTCTTTGAGGGCGACACTGTTCAAGTTATTTTTGGCTTCTTAAAGAACTTGTTGCTTTTAACGAATATCGTTATCAATGGTAGTTGCTTTCTAAGTTTTTTAAGATAAAAAATTACTTATAAAAGTTCAAATTTTTCATTATTTTATTTAAAAATAGATAAGTTTTTTGTTGTTGCAAATTTCTACCTTGAATAATTTGCATTTTTAACTTGAAAATAAATAAAGTTTATACAATAAAACAAATTATTTTTTACTTGTTAGAAACTCTTCAACAATTCCATTAAAGGTTAACTTCTGGAGAAAATATTATTATCCCACTTAAAATCTTGAACATATTGACTCAAGGAAACTATTTATTTTATAATTAAAAAAATAAAATATAAAATATGCTCGAGAGATATTGATATCTCTTTAATTTCATCAAAATTGACTTATTTAATAATTTATAAATAATTTCTATCAAAAATCCATTAAGAATTATAATTGATTGAATAGTTAATATATTTCTCTTTAGCTATTTTGACTTATTTTTTTATCTTTTTATTATTTTTCTTCCTTGTTTTAGCAAAATCAAATTCATTTATAAAAGTGATTAATTACCAGAACTACTTCTAGTATTAACTTGGAATTCAGCGTGTTGAGATTCAGTAATATCCATATATGTTCTTTCGATTTTCTTCAAGATACTTTCAATGTGTGTTTCCATTTTAAGCATAGCTTCATTGGAAGAAATTAACTAATCAACATTGCTCAACTTGAAATCCCTTATTTGAACCTATTTAATATATTTGAACAATCATTTAATTTATAAATCGCTTGACTGCAGGGTTTTATTTTTAGCAGTTCCCTTTAAAATTGCTCTTTTAAATTTCACTTAAATAAATTTGCTTCAAAAAATTATATTTTTTAATTGTTCTGCATTATATTTTTTAATAATAATATTGCTGTGTCACTACTCTTAACTTTGCTTTGTAAAATAAATTTGCTAATTAATAAAATGCTGAATTATGTTAAAATTCATATTTTGCTTGTTGAAACTAACTTTCAAAAGCATGATAAATTAAAAATGAACCTCTCTTTCTTATATTTATTAATTTATTGTATGATGATGGAACTATTCGCTAAATTAAAACTAATTTCTTTTTAATGTTTAGACTTTACATCAATCCTATTCTTAATGGTAGCCAAGTTGCCTAATTCTGTGGTGATTCTTGAAAAGGTTTTATCACTATCACCAAAAAGATTTTCAGCACCAACCAAAAAGTAAACCATTTACTTAATAATTTTTATATTTATTTAATTTATTTATTTCTTTGCTTTGATGAATATTATTTATTTTTTTATCTTTCTTTTTATGATCGCTTTTAATATCTTCTTAACCTTAGTTAGCTATACTTATTATATTTCTTTTTCAATATTTTATTTAATAATTTACTTTCATTGCCGCTGATTATTCCTTTATATATCAATACTTTTTTATTTATTTTTTAATTTATTTATTTACTTGTTTCTTTCTCTAATAATCTTATTCATCTTTCATTATTATTAGTTTATAAATAAGCAAAAAAAAAAATTCATTAATAATCGATTGATGAGTGAGTGAGCGAGTGTTTCATTGATATCAAATCACCAAACATATTGAAGCCCTTTTTATTTTCTTTTAGTCTTTGCAGAGCCTATTGCAACCTATATTCTCCATATGGTAATCTATTAAAATCTTTAATATAGATAGATTATAAGATTAACTTTTTTTATTTTTATTTAATTTTATTGATTCACATTAAAAATAAATTAATTTATTTATTTATCTTGTAATATTTGTCTTTTACAAAACAATAATATTGTAAAATCTTAAACAAACCTTAGTCCATATCAAAATAATTCAGGAAGATTTCTTTTTATTTTATGACATTTATTTGATATTTTATTAATAACATAAAGATTTTTAATATAGTATTTGATTTCAAATTCTTTTATTTATAAATATTGCTCTTCCTAAATTATCTTAAATCAGTTTATTAATAATTTTTTTAAATTTAATCTCTAAAATTGAATTTTAAACATTTTCAGTCTAAAATAAGCATATTAAATTTCTTTAGTAAATTGTTTTTAAGAAATTTGCTTACAAAAAATTATTTTAAATTTAAAATAACCTCGATTCAATCACTAAACTCAATTTAAATTTAAATAAAATTTAAACATATTTAAACCCTTTTTATTTTCTTTTGGTATGTCTTAGTAGAGTCTACCTCTGCCAATATTCTCCATAAACTAATCTATTTTATTAAAACCTTTAATATGGAATAGGATGTAATAGAATAAATTAGATTTAAAATAGGGTAGGATTGATAAATCCTTGATTAATTTTTTGAAGAAATAAAATCCTTTCTATTCCATTCTCTCCCCCATTAATAGAGATAAACTACAAGATTAGCTTTTTTAATACACATTTAAAAAAATATTAATTAATTGATCTAACTTGTACCATTTGTCATTTACAAAAGAATAATATAGTAAAATCTTAAAAAACCTTAATCTATATTATCTCATATTATGAAGACTACTTTTATTTTATAAGATCTATTTGATAGTTTATCCATAAAAGAAATATGTTAATTATAAATAATTTTTTTATTTATAAAAATCTTACAAATTATCTAATATCCGTTAAATAATATTTTTATTCACATGGATTTTTAGAATTAATATTTAATAAATTTTAATCAAACATTTTCAATTTCTTAAATATTTAATTTTAAAGATGCATTCCTTCAAAAAAATATTTTAAATAAAAAATAGCTTTTAATCAATTACCAAACAAGATCAATTTAAATAAAAGCAAAAATTATTATTAAATATTCAAATTCTGGAATTTAAATTAAAATCATTCAAAGTTTAAAAAAATATTTAAAAAAGTTTCTTTAAACTAAAATAGACTAAAAAAATTAAGAAATGGTTTCCTTAGCATAAAAAATTAAAATCAATTCAAAAATAACAATTATTGTAATTTTTTATCAATTTTATAAATAATTATCAATTAGATAATTTAAAAAGTTTAATTTAATTTTTTAAATTTAATAAATATTTTAAATAGATTCAGTATTTGATGACAATTTAGTAGATAAATTTAAAATGAACTATTGAAATAATTTTAGTTATTTCCAAAAAAAAATTTGTATTGAATTTATAATAGAAGGCTTTTATAAATTATATAAAATATAAATTTGACACAATCTCAAACAATTTTATTAGCAAATACATATTTATAATTCAAACTTAAAAGTATATCCTATTGCTCTTATCAATCAATCAAAAGAAACCATTCATTTATTTAATCACATTTTTGAAAAATTTAAAACTTTGTTTTGGCTGAATCATATATTCATTCATTTATTTATTTACATATTAATTTTAAGAAGTAATATTGTGAAATGCATTGTTTTTATTATTGATTTATTATTTGCTAATTAAAATTGAAAGAAAGGAAGAGAATAAAGGCTTTTGATTTTTATATTAAATAAATTAAACGATTTGCAAGATATTGATTCAATTTTGAAAGAAAAGTTATTAATTCAACATATTAAAATAGCTTTAGGTCATGGCTTAACAAATAGTATAAAGTCTTTAGGATGAAGGCACCTAAAGTTTAAAGTTAGACTTCTCCATGAAGTAATAATTAGCATTTATAGTTCATAAAAAAATCATGAGATATATGATAAACAATTAATTATGTTGCTCATAAGATTATGCGAATTGTAAAAAATATCATTTTCAAAAATGAATTATTCGCTTAAAGAATATTTAATTAGTTACATAAATAAATATTGATTTTTTTAAATCTTAACTTAATAGAAAGTAGCATTTATACATTTCATATAATCTCATATTTATCTTTTTTACTTTCTTTTTGTTTTAAAATGTTATTTATAATTTTTGATTTAACTTAACAGGTATGTTTTAGGCTATAGAAGCGACTTTAAGAATAACATTTTTTAGTATACTATGAATGATTAAAATCGCATAATATATCCAGCAGGAAATACGATAGTTATTAGCAACAATGAAAATAAGTAGTAATTTATTAATTGCATTCCAGGTACCAAGGGTATAACTTGCATGACTTTGAGTCCAAGCAAAAGGTAAATAATAAATTAGCTTTTAATTTTTATGGCTACCTACTAGATTATAAGTAGCACAAATCATTTCAGTTGAAAAAGAAACGATTGTGAAAAAATAACAAGCTGATCACAAATTTCAAATTTAAAAAAGATGTTATTTATAAATTGATTAGGTTATTAGCTTGGTCAGAAGATTGCGATTCAGGTATTATTGTAGTTTTCGACTTAATCAAGCTAGATAAGTTAGAAAAGGCTAAAAATTAGAATTATTAGGAGCCATCTGACAAGGATAAATTAGATAAGTAAGCTGAAAAAGATAGAAGAGATAGATTCGAAAAGGAAAAAAGAGAAAAAATTGATAAGCTTCAAAAAGAAGTTAAGCGTATAATTACTACTTTAGACTGTAAATCTCGCCATTATGTTGCTTTGGATTTCAATAAAATAAATGAAAAAAGAATTGTTGCATTGGTAATCATAATATATGCCATTAATAATTATAAAATCTTATTATTGCTTTGAAATAATTAAAACACCAAAATTTTTGAAAAAACCTAAATTACTTAAAATGAAAGCAAAAACGATAAAAATGTCAATATAAGCTAGAATTTATAACATAACACAAATGAATAGAGATAGATAGGATTTTTTAAAAATTAACAAAATAAGATTAATTTAAATAGAAATTTTTTAAGTTCACTTAAAAACATAATCAAATATATACAGCAGAATTTTACAATAAAATGACACTAAAAAGTAAATTCCAACAAATATTTAAAAATCAAAAATCTATTCAGCATCAAAATATTATTATACAATGAATACGATTATAAAAAATTGAATTATTTTATTTCAATTAAAATTTAAAAAGCAACTCAAGCAAAAAAAAGAAATTGAGACTATCTTTTATCAATGTATTAAAAATAAATATACATTTTATCAAAAAAAATAATTGGCATAGTTAAAATTTATAAAAATGTAGGATTAAAATACATTTAAATTAGTAAAATACTGCATAATTAAATTTATAACTTTAACAGTTTTAAACAGATAAAAAGGAGGATTATCGATAATAATTTTTTCAAAAGCAAAAAATGAATTGAAATATTAATATAGCAGTTATTTAATGTATTATTATTAATAATTATGTAGAGCTGTGCTCCGGATTGGTAGTTGATATATTTCTAGCTTGATAAGTAAAAAACTGTCATTATTAATCAAGTACCTTTAAAGGTTGGGGATAATATGAGATATACTCACTGCTTCTTCCATCCTAAAGAAGAAGATTTTATAGTTGCAATTGGTACAGGAGCTATTAAACCTTACAAACTTGGAGCTGACGGTTAATTCAAATAGAAAGATCCTCCATTTGTAAAGAAAGAAAGCAAAGATCAAGCACATTCTCCTAATTATCTTTCTTATTGCATTTTGCAAGATGGTTACATGGTAATTGGTACAGACATGGGTGAAATTCTATTATTCCAGCCTTCATGTGAATTTAAAACAATCCTTGCTTCTTCCCCAAAAAACGAATAATTTGCAATTCAATGCATTTAGCCTTACTCTAAAGGTTTCTTAGTTGGAGGAAAAGAATGCACTATTCTTTTTTATGAAAAGGATGTTGATTTAAAAAATCCATACAAACTTTGTTCTAAAAAAATTTAAGTAAATTTAAAATTAAAAGTTAAAATGATAATCATTGATGTATTTTTATTACTAGTTTAGAGATATGAAAGCTATGATAACTTCATTGTTGCTCACTCCTAACGAAGAAAAGTTAATTGTCGGTGTTGATAGTGGGTAGTTATTGTAAGTACCTTTTACATCAGATTCTATGCAATTAAATGAAGAAAACTCTAAGTGTGAGCCCCTCTTCATGCCTTTCCATTCAGATAAAGTTGATTTATTTATGATATAAATTAGTACTTAATAAACAATTAACAAAATTAGATTACAGGACTTGATGTTTGTATCAGAAAATCATTAGTAGCTACTTGTAGCGTTGATAAAACTGTTAGAATTTGGAACTACAGCGATAACCAACTTGAAAATAGCAAGGAATTTGAAGAAGAAGCTTATGCAGTAGCATTCCATCCTAGTGGTTTCCATATTATTGTAGCTTTTACTGAAAAAATTAGATTGATGAATATCTTTGAAAATGATTTAATTTCATTTAAAGAATTAAGTGTAAAGAATTGCCGTGAAATTTAATTCAGTAACGGTGGTCACTTTTTCGCCATTACAAATGTTTCCATGGTTCAAGTATTTTAATTTTACACAGGAGAAAATCCTTCCAACTTAGTATTTAGAGGGTCAGGAAAAGTTAGAAGTAACACTTAGTTTTATTAAAAAATAATCAATTAATTCATATATTTACTTATTTATTTATTTATTTATTTATTTATTTATTTATTTATTTATTTATTTATTGTTTTTATATATAGCTATTTTCTGGGAAGAAGATGATTAAGGTTTTTACACAGGTAGCACAGATGGTTTGGTAATTTACTGGAGAGTAGACGATAACGGTCCTTAAAAAACTTAGATTGCATAATTTAATAATTTGATAATTACTTCAATCACTGGATTATACAATCCTGATACTACAACCTAAGGTTTGGAGAGAATTCTTTTTGTTTCTGGTGTAAGTTCAAGCTAAGAAAATGAAGGCGAGAAATGTGTTTACAAACTAGTAATTTCTTGTAGATAAGTAAAAAGCATATTAATCGTATATTATTACAATTTGAATAATTATTTATTATCATAAATTAGGATAAAGAAGGAAGAGAGATTACTGATAATACTCTTAAAAAAATTTATTATGTAAGCTAACCCGAATAAAAAATATTTACTGGGACAAATGTTTCTTAAATAGCTATTTCCCATTCTAAAAAATTATTTTTCTTTGCTACTGAAGACAGACCAGGCGCTATTAGAATTACTAAATATCCATTTACTAATGAAATTATGGAAATATAGAGTCACTTTGGACCAATTACTCGCATGAGAATTTCTTTTAAAGATAATTACATTTTTACTGCAGGAGAAGATGGAGCATTGATAATTTATGAAAACAAAGAAAAGGAATACTAGGTAAAAATCGAAAATGAAAGTGTAGAGGCTGCAGCAGAGGAATTCTTGATTCCTAGAGACCAATATAATGATCAAAAGAGAGAAATTGAAAAATTAAAGAGATAGTTAAATGAAGAAAGAATGAAGTAAGAGCAATAAATTAAGGAAAAAATGAAAGACAGAGATGATAAAATAAACTAGCTTGAAAACTAGCAAAAAGACTCAGATAACAGAGATCTTAATAAATACTAACTCTTAGAAAGGGAGAAAAATGAAATGATTGAATCATACGAAGAAAAAAAACGCATGATGAAATTGCAACATGAAAACAACAAAAGAGTAAATTTTAAAATAAAAATATTTTTTATTCTAAAAACTTTTCAATTTATAAAATATTTTATTTAAGCTTTTATAGAGAAATTTTTAATTGAAAATTTTTTTTTTTAAAGTTTGTTTAAATAAAAATTTGATTTTGTTTTAGGAAAATTTTAAATTTACTTTTAAAATTATAAATTAATTAGACAATAGAAAATGAGTATAAGAAGAAGATTGCTTTGGAAATGTCTCGTAATGAAGAGTTAGCAAGAGAAAAAGAAAAAGAGGAAAAAAGATTCTAGTCTGAAATTTAGTAGTACTAAGAAGAGCACTTGAGATAGATGGAGGAGAAGAGAAGACATTATGAAGAATAGTTGGCTATCGAAAAGCAGCTTTACAACGATTTGCACTTAAAAAGAGAAGAATTAGCGTATAAATTTGATTAAAAGAGAAATAAATTAGAGATGGAGGCAGAAGAATTAATTGATCAACTTAAAGAAGAAAATGAGTCAAAGATGCAGGTTCTATTTAAAAACCTTGAGAAAGCTGAAAGTAAGAAAATTAATTCTTTTTACAATTTAGATTTATTTAATTTTAATCAAATTAGTTAAAAAGATGGACAGAAGAAACGACTATGATACTGAAGCTTAAAAATTAGAAGAATAAAAGAGCAAACTTAAAGGAACTATGGAAGATATTACTTCTATTTAGGAGACAAATAAGATGCTTTAGAAAGAAAAAGAGAGTCATGCAAAAGAAATTGACGAAAGAGAAAAAACTATTCGTGATAAGGGCAGAAGAATTTATGAATTGAAGAAGAAAACTTAGGAGCTTGAAAAATTCAAATTCGTACTTGATTACAAAATAAAAGAACTTAAGAGAGATATTGGACCAAAAGAAGAAGAAATTGCTAAAATGAAAGAATAAATAGCAAATATGAACTCTGAAATTCTCCACTTTAAGAGAACCAATGCCAACTTAAGTAAATAATTAAATAAATAAATGTGTTGTTTGATTACTTATAATTTTATTAAATGAATTTTAATTTAGAACTGATTGTTACCGATCTCAGATTAAGACAAGAAGGCATGAAAAAAGAAATCGAGGATTAATCAAAAGTCATCTAATAAAACAACCAATACATTAAAGCATTCGAACAAGATATGTCTGACTGTCACCAACATATTGCTGTAATAAATTTATTCAATAATATAAAATTAAATTTTTTTTGAATGCTTATTTTGATTCTTATCTGAATTCTAATTAATTAAATCAAAAGGATTACAAAAAACTCAAATAAAAAGTACTCAATTTATACAACTAATATGTCTAAGGAGATGATTCAAAGAAGAAGAGACTTGAGAACAACGATTAATAGAAGGAAATTATGAAAGAAAGAGCTCACTTAGAAACATCAGTAAATAACTTGAAGATAAAGCACGATAAAAACTAATCAGTCCATAAATCAGTAAATTTAAAAGTGATTAAATAGCAAAATTTAATTATTTTTTTACTATGAATAGGATACTACTATAATTATGAAACACAATACTTTCTTAATCTTCGAAATTAATCACTTGAAGAGAGAAAAGAAGAAAATTTTGGAAGATAAAGCTAAAATGCTCATGCAAGCTACTTAAAAGAAGAAATAAGACGGAACATCGAGAGTGGATATCGATTCATTGGAAAAAGAGATCTAAAAGAACGAAGATGAAAAGAGAAAATTGAAGGAAGACATTGAAAAACTAAGATAATACAACGATTAAATTAAAAGTAATGAAATATCTTTTTAGTCTTACTAAAATGTTATTTTTTATTAAAAATTAGATCAATTAAGACAATAAATTTAGAATCAGTAAGACGATGACGAAGACAATTGAAAACTGCTGTTTCATACTAATTATTTTATATACTAAACAAATACTTATGTCACTTACTTATTATCAATTTTAATTTCATACATAATCAGTTAGTTAATTGATTCTACTTTTTATTTGAAAAATCGATAAAATAATAAATATTATCTTAATTGTTTTTCCATCTATTTTTTTATAAAGATTTATTTCAATTATATTTTATTTGTTATTGTTGAAATATTTTAATTTTATAAAACTATTTATTAATATGTATTAATTATAAAAATAAAATTTATTTTTAAAGAGCTAATTTCATATTTAACGAATAAAAAAGTTTGATTTATTAATTGTGAGAATGAATGAATGAATGAATAAATGACGATATAGATATTGACGTAAATAATTAATAAAAATTTTTAATCACTCACATAAAAAATATTATTAAAAAAAAAAATTACAATTATTAAATTTATAAAATCTATAAAAATTTAAACATAAATAATAAAACATTTAGAAATATTTAGTAAGTAATATAATGAAATAATATATTTTTAGAAAATTAAAAACGCACAAATGCAAAATAGCAGCTGTTAAAAAAATTTAATAAAATCTTATTAGTATTATTTTCATTAATTTAATAACATTTGATTATCCTTCCTTTTCAAGGTTTGCTTGTAACCAACCTTGAATTTAAAATTTGGTTGATTATTTTCATTCATTTATTTATTAATTTGGAAGATAATTAACTAAATGGATCAATTAATTGATTGAAAACACTTCTTATTTAATTATGTTTGCTCACATTCATTTTTTTCTTATTTTTTTTGTTCACTTTTTCTTGTGATTAATCAATCTTTCTATGATCATTTTAAAAAAGATAGATGATAAGTCAGATTGATAAGTTGTTTTTTTAAATAAAAAATTTTCATTTGCAAAAAAAAAATTAACTACTTTTTTTATAAAGAGGTAAAAAGTAAGGATAGAATATATTCTACAAAAAAAGGTTTACAACTCCGAAGTTAAAATAAATCAAAAACTTGAAATAGGAGATAGATAGATAGCTAGCTAGCATAAGCAAATATTAGGATAGCACTAAAATTAGAGTCAAATTCATCTTCAATTTTTTAACTAGAAACCTGTGATTATATTTTGAAAAGTTTTTAAACTGACTTAGACATAATTAATAAATCAATCAATACTGAATAAGAAAACAACCATTTATTAGTTCAAAACATAGATAAAACAAGAAAATGACAAGCAAACTTATAAACGCTACTTTGTCCAAGAATTATAAGATAGTAAAGAAATTAGGTAGCGGTGCTTTTGGTGAGATTTTTCTAGCTATCAATCGCCAAAATGGCGAAGAATATGCTGTAAAAGTGGAAGAAGCAAATAGTCGCCACCCATAAATCATGTTCGAAGCAAAGCTTTACAATTATTTAAATAACGGAAGCTCTTCTGAAAGTGGTTTAAATAATAGTATCAGTGGAACCTCTTCATATTCAAGCTCTGATAAGGGTATTCCTCGTGTATATTTTTGCGGATAAGATTAGGGATATAACATTATGGTAATGGATTTGTTAGGAGAGTCTTTAGAAGATCTTTTTGTAAAAGTTGGCCGTAAATTCTCATTAAAAACAGTTTTGATGTTGGTCGACCAAATGATTTAGAGAATAGAGTTCATGCATTCCAGAAATTTCCTACATAGAGATATAAAGCCTGATAATTTCTTGATGGGTGGTCCTAAAAGAAGCAACAAATGCTATTTAATAGATTTAGGTTTAGCAAAGCGCTATATAGATAAATTTGGCAAGCACATTCCTTATCGCGAAAATAAAAATTTAACAGGAACTGCGAGATATGCTTCCATAAATACCCATGTTGGTATTGAACAAGGAAGAAGAGATGATTTAGAAAGTCTTGGATATGTAATAATGTATTTCTTGAGGGGTATTTTACCTTGGTAAAATTTAAAAGCAGAAGGAAAGAAAGACAAATACGAGCGCATTATGGAGAAAAAAATGCAAACTCCAGTAGAAGTATTATGTAAAGGTTTTCCCACTGAATTCGCCACTTATCTCTAATACTGTAAAAATCTTCGCTTTGAAGACAAGCCAGATTACTCCCACTGTCGCTAGCTATTTAAATAAGTTATGACTCGTAATGGTTGGGATTACGACTTTGAGTGGGATTGGAAAGATTTAGTTAAAAAAGGTAATTCTGCTTCTATCCATAACACAGGTAACAACAATAAGCAGGTAGCAAAATCACCTTAGCCAGTCATTGAAAATGCACCTATCTAACGAAATGGAACTCAAAACGAATTTGAAGAAAGAAAAGATTCACAGAACGCTGTATTGGAATACTAACAACTTCAACAAATGGAAAAAGATCTTCAAAAGAAATTAGCTTATCCACCTCTAGGCTAGAGCAATTCAAAATAAATAGGAAACTCAAAAGGCATCTAGTAACCATAGACAAATAATGCAAATAACAATGGATATGGAAGATAAGGGACAGGACTAGCTTAAACCCAAAGCAGCTAAAAAGGTATACCTCCAAATACAGCAGTATTAACTTCTGCAGTACAAAACAAACCAAGTGCCTCAAACGATTAAAAGAACATTAAATAATAAACACCAGGAAATTAACAGCTAAAGAGTGGTACACCAAATACTTCTAATCAAGTGAATAATTAAGTTGGAGGCAATAATCACATATATGGCACAAGCAGAGGATCACTCCATAACCCAATAAGCAGTTCAAATCGTTTTTCATATGGTAAAAGAGAGTCTAACGGATTCCCATCAAGCTATGCAAATAACTAACCTTCTACATATAATGGACCTAAAATAGTTGTAAATAAAGCCACTCGCTGAGATTGTAATATAAAATATTTTAATAATTATGCAAAAGAAATCGATATCAGTTTGAACTTAGCACATTATAAACATACATTAGTAATTCACACAATATATAAATAAACAAATAATATATAATCCAGCGAATAGAACAAATTAATTTTTTATATTAGAAACAAGATAAACTATTTGGAAATTAACAAACATGCAAACCAACTATCATTTCAAAGCCAATAAAAATTTTCAAAAAAAAATTAATTAATAAGAAGAAGAATAAGAGGTAAATAAATAAATAAGTAAACCATCAAAAATGTTTTCATGATATTTATAGTGCTGAAAATTAATTAATTAATTGCTTTAATTTCTGGTAATTATATCAATTTCTTGTATGAAAGCTGAATTCTAAAATTAAATACTTTGATATGATAAACAAATGTTAGTTACCTCTTTGATACTATTAATTTTATAAGTATAATTATTACACAGACTATTTACACCAAAAATGTTCTACTAAGAAATATAAATAATTTCATACAGAAATAAATTCATAAGTAAATAATTAAAATTCTAGGCAATATTCAAATTGATCTATTTCTTTATTTTTGTTTTAAGTTGCTTTAAATTATACTAAAAACTAGTTAATTTCAACTATTTTAAAATTCATTTTATAGTAATAAACCTAATAAATAAATATATTTGCATACAAATTTATATCCAGTAAACTATGAATTTTCATTCCAAAGTTTAAAACTTTCTTTATATTGAATACATTATTGTTTCTCAAAGCTTCTCAAATAAAATATTGCTTCTAAAAATTAAATTTTGAAAAAAATTAGAATTATTTTGCTATTGGAAAATATTGAATTTATTATTTTTTATTAAATGATTATTTTATATTTAAAGTATTATATTTAACTCTTTTAATAATCAATTTCTCAAATAAGAAAGCAATTTATTTTCAAATTAAAATGTATTAAATATTTAAAAAAAGAAATCCCAATCAATATTTAAATTAGAATCAAATTTATTTAACTAATTAAAAAAATCTTAAATTATTCATCGCTTATAATTAAAATAACAATTTTATAGGCTAAAATCTAATTATTATTGTAAATTATTTTTTTAAATATTTAAAATTTCATGTTTTAAATCTGACTTAAAAATATTTTAGTTTATTTTTGAGATTTTAGTTTCAAATAAATAAACATTTTTTACTTTTCTAAGTTAAAAAATATATTTTTTTTTAATTAAAATTATTTAGTTTAGTTTTATTTGATGAGATTTATTTTAATTTTTGAACACAATAAAAGTTTGAAAATAAATAATAATTCATCTGTGGATGAAAATTTTGAATTTTAAAACAGTAATGCCTCTTTTTTTAATTGAAAAAAAATATAGGTTGATAAAGAGATGGATACATAGATTGTATAATTGATTTTTATAATATTTAGCAAGCATTTATTTAAATGTAAAATGCATAAAACTTATTAATTTTTTTTTTGAAATTAAATAATATAGGAATATTATTCATCTAAGAATCAAACGAATAATTTAAAGATATATTTTTATTAATAAATCATTTGCAATTTTCAATCATT
The DNA here is from genome assembly GCF_000189635.1 of Tetrahymena thermophila SB210. Lineage (NCBI taxonomy): Eukaryota > Ciliophora > Oligohymenophorea > Hymenostomatida > Tetrahymenidae > Tetrahymena > Tetrahymena thermophila. The sequence continues at coordinate 824,052 of NW_002476481.1, read as the reverse complement.
TAAAAATAAAAAACCAATAAATTAATAAATTACAAATACTGAGGAATAGTCTTAGTTATTATAAATAAAAGAATAATGAGAAGTAATTCCATTAAAGAAGCTAGGGCAGTTTAACAATCTAATAGCAATCCTGCTTTTGGATAAACTTTTTCACCTTTAAAAGGATAGGAAAACATATATTAGCCAAAGGATGAATAGTCATTTCAAGCTTATAGATATTAAAATGAGGATGAAAGTAACTTATATCAATTGATATTTTCAAAAAGCTAGAAAAATATTGCTTTTAAATAATCATTGTATTATTTAATAAATAACTGTTTTTTTAAAAAAAAGATGGAGATTTAGATCCTTCTTCAACTCTTATTATTGAAGACTTAATGGCAGTAATATAAAAATTTTAAATTTATTATTTTAAAATCATTAATTGATATTAATGTTAGGGTTAAAAGGAATGGAAAGCAGTTCCTGAAATTGTTAAATTAACTCTAAAAGCAGTAAAAGATGTTTTAAAATCACAAGGAAAAATGATTAAAGAATTCGAAAAATAAATTTCTTCTAAAGTAATTTATAAATTTTATATTAAAAGGCCAAAAAACATATTCTAAAATCTAAATTTAAATAATAGGCTTCTAAAAATGAATTAAATACTGGACTATCTCTAAAAGCAAATGTTTCAGAAGTAGGCAGATAAGTTTCTGCTCTGGCAACTTCTGTTGACAATAAAATAGCATTTGAAGATGTGTAACTTATCTTGAGGGATTACGCTCTCAAGTCGGAAGTGGCATTTTAGATATCTTAAAAGGTATTACATAAATATACTTATTTCATTCAAAACTAAATATTTTTTGTTTGAATTTTTTGAAGTTTATTTGGGGAACAAATACATTAAACAATTAAAATGTTTTAAAGCAGTTTTAGAATCAAAAAAAAATAGTTTAGTAAAAAAATAACAACTTTTATTTTATTAATTTATTTTTTATTAAGGTTGTGGTAATTCTTAATTAAAATGTTTTTACTATTTAACTAATTTTAGACAAATGAAGATGATGTAAAAAGGATTGTATCTAATTCTTAGGTAGATAATGAATTAAATGATTAAATTTAAGTTTTAGGAGCTAGATTAGATGAATTTTAAAGGGAATATGCTAAAAGCTAGATTAATAATAACTTTTAGAATTAGGTTATGAAAGATGTTGAATTTATTATTGGATAACTTGATACAAAAGCTAATATTAGCGATGTTTAGGAAGCATTAGAAACAAAAGCAAATAAATAAAGTGTTGCAAATGCTCTTCATCGTAAGGCAAATAGAACAGATATTGATGTATTGATTGAAAAGAAAGTAGATGTCACTGAATTGTAAAACATTATGCTTTTATTAGATTAAAAAGCAGATATCAAAATAGCTCAATAAATAACTGAGTTATTGGATAATAAACTTGATAGAAATGAAGTAGAAGATTTGGTTGTTGTTATATCTGAGAAGGTTAAAAAAGACTAATAAGCCGATGTTGAATAAGATACACAAGTGAAGAGAGCCGGTAAAAATAAATAGAATTAGCAAAAGGGCAAAAAATAAAATCACAAAAAATCTAATAGAGATCAAGATGACTACGATGACAATGATGAAGAATAAGGTATCTAACACTTAAGAAATTACAAAGGCTAAGAAGGTGAATATGATGATAACGATGATGATGAATTAGAAAATAAATATTAAGATTTAGATGATGAAAGTGATGATGGCATATATAAAAAATAGAATAGAGCTACAAAATAGAAGAATAAAAATAAAGGAATTCAAGATTATTACTTATAGCAAATTTAGGATCTTAAAAAGGAAATAGAAAATATAAGGGTTAATGTCAGTGAGTTCAATTTAAGAAGTACTTAATTCTAATAGGAATTTGATAAGGTGAAAGAAGAAAACTACTCAAGCAAATAAGAAAATGAGCACTTGAGGGACAACTTATAAAAGACTAAAAGCGAATTATTGAGAGAAATTAAACAATTTAAAGAGATGCTCACTTCTCAGGAAGAGTAGTTTAATACAGTTGTTGAAAGGAGAGTGGAAAAGTAGATTGATAATATTCGATAATAAATAGAAGAATTAAGAGTAGAGAGTCAGACTCATAATCAAGACACTTCAACAGCATTGAGGGCTCAATCTTCGAAAATCTTTAGCTAGTACTAGAACTAAGTTAATAATCTGTTAGAATAAATTGAGAGTTTTAAAATATCTGTCGAAGAATTGCTTTAAAAAAAGGTAGATAAATCTGAAGTTATTGAATTAAAGCAGTCTCTCTACGAATAATTTGAATCTAAAAACGACTTCACTGAATTTGCTAATAGATTATCGAATGACTTTTTATCTAAATTAGTTTAAGTTAAGGAAGACATATTTTAATCAATACATTAAATTGAGTTAGAATTTAAAGAATCTATTTCGATGAAAGCAGATTTTAAAGAATATCAAAAGACAGTCTCCTCTAAAATAAACCTCAATTAAGCAGAACAATTAATTTAAAAGATGTTCGCTGAATATGAGGTTGAAGTCATGAGACAACTTATCAACAACTTAGTAAGTGAGACTGATGCTAAACTAAATAGATCAGATTTTGATGAAAATATAAAGTCTATCAAAGATACTTTTGATCGTATGTAGAAAGACATCCTTCTAAAGGCAAATATAAAAGACGTAATCTCAATCGTTGATACCAAAGCAAGTAAATTCATAAACGATAATAACTTGATGATATTAATTTTAAATAGATTAATGAATTTTAATTGAATGATTGATAAGAATATTTTATAATTTAAATAGATTTAGAATTCAAAGAAAAAAATGAAATTTAATATTTTTACTTTTAATAAATTTAGGCATTAAGGACGTCAATAACTCAATTTAAGAAATCCATAACGAATTAGATATAAAAAGTTCTGTTGAAGATGTTGATAAGATAAAAAATGATTAAATGATTATAAATAAATCTTTGTGCATAGAAAATATTGTTGGAAGATGGATTTGGAAGAGTGGATAGCTTAAATCTGGTAATGCTATACCTTGGGAAGTTGAAATAGTAAACACCTTATAGGATAATTTCTTGTGGGAATAAAATAAAACTAGCATATTAACAGTATCTCCTGGGCTTTATTAGGTACTTTTATATAATGAAATAGATATATTTTATGATATGATTTTTAAAAAAATAGATTTAACTAGGGTTCTTTAGTTCAAATAGACCTACAATTTAATTATTAGTAAATGGGGAACCAGTATTAGTTTGTGGAAACGATAATTATAAGTAAAAAAGTTAAATTTAACAACTTATATTAATTTTTAAATTTATAAATTGTAGAACAATAAGTGGCAATGTAATTGTAAAGGAAAATTGTAAATATTAAGAAAGTACTATCGTTGGTACTTCTGTTAATGAGTTCTTTACCTTACCTCCAAGAGCAAGAATAAGCATTGTTTATCTAAATGGAGACAAAGGAGAGGGATTCATTGGCTTAAAACGCTTATGATCGATCCATTTATCCTTTTAACATAAACAAATTTTGCTTAATGAAAAATAAAAACACTATTTTGATTATTTATATTCCCTCCATTCAATTATATAATTTAAAATAATTAGCATTAATAATGTATATTAACAAATAAATATATTAAAAATTTATATTGTTGTATTATAAATTTAACTATTATTGACTTTACTTTCCAACCAACACAAGTCTAATATTTAGTTTTCTATCAATTTAAGCAAAAATATTATCCACTTTCATAAAAAAAATATCCTCGATAAAAATTTAGATTTAAATTAATCCTTTTGTATTAAAATCATAAAATCTTATATTTATGATAAACAATTTTTAAAATACTTAGTAATTTATTTAAAATAATTTATTATTTGATTAAAATTGATTACAAATTAGCTATAAAATTAGTCACATTTTTAAGATTAGTTGGTGTTTAAAAAGGTATAAAAAACGAAATTAAATTTACAAATATGAAATTATTAAAATTAATTCAAATAAATATTCAATAATTAGTAAAATATTTTTAACTTAATTAGTATTCATTTTATAAATTAACAAATATATATAATTAATTTTAATAAAAGTTTAATTTTTACTGTGTTTCCTTTCCAATACAAATTAAATATTTAGTTTTCTAATAGAATAAATCAAAGTAAAATTTTTTATAAATGTTTAATTAATAAATTATTAAAAATTTCAATTTTAAAAAAAATATTTTTGCAGTAATAAATAAATAAATTAAATTGATGCATGTTTGTTTATTTATAAATTAAAAAAAAAGAAAATTTAGAAAGTATTTTAAATAGATAAATATAACTGAATTGATAAACATTTTTTTTTAAATATAAAAAAATAATATTAAAAGTGGTAATAGATTTTAAAAATAATTTTCATTAAAAATAAATAAGTAATTAATGAATGAATGAGTCAATAAATGAAGACTGATTGTTTGTTGTGGTTTCGTTTGAAAATATCTAAATTGTATAACTCTCCAAAAAATAAATTAGAAACAATATCTATGAAACAGCAATATTAGTAATTATTTAGCTTTATTATTATTTTTTTTGAATTACCATATAAGATACTTTGCAATCAATAATAATAAAATTTTAATTAGAATAGTTAAAAGTAAGTAAGTAGAAGAAGGCAAATTTTACTAAATATTTATTAAAAGTCAACATGTCAGAGTAGGAAATCGAAGCTGAAGAAGGTTAAGTTGTGTAGCCAGAGGAAGTTGATGAGGAATAAGATGATATTTATCCTCCAGAAGAAGAATAAAGAAGACTTACTCATGAAATATTAAAAAAAGGATTGGAAAGAATTGGCAAGATTTGGACAGGAAAGAATTATGCACTTGTAAATATGAACTGCGAAAAAAAGAAGATAAAAAATTTATTTAATATTTTGTTCGAATATCCTCATCTGCGTCAAATTAACTTTAGCAATAATTGGATTTCAGACATTTCCACTGTCACTAGTATTAAATATCTCACTCATCTTAATTTAACTAACAATTTTATTGAGAATTTGGATGCATTTAGAGTACCTGATACTCTTACTTTCTTGGAGGATTTAAATTTAACTGGAAATAAAATAAAAGAGCTTGTAAATATTGAAGCAAAAAATCTTTAAAGACTTAACCTTAGCTCTAATGAGATTACAACTTGTGAAAATTTCACAGGACATCAAAGCATTAATGTTCTCATTTTGAAGAAGAATAAACTTAAAAATCTGAAGGGTATTCAGAATATGAGAAACCTTGAATAGATTTATGCTGCAGAAAATCCAATTACAAATTTTTATGACTTAAATAATCTTCCACATCTAAAGAAGTTGCATTTAAGAAAGACTGAGATTAAGAATTTGGATACAACTAAACCACAAGAAGTGCAAAAGGAAGAAGGGGAAGAAGGAGCAGAAGAAGAAAACTAACAAAAAGAAGAAAAGAAAAGAATTATTTTAAGACCTGAATAAGATTAAATAGAAAAGGAGCTATTAAAATAAATGCCTCACCTACCTTTATTGCATTATATAAATCTTAGAGAAACTAAAGTTTATGATGTGAAAGAAGTTTTTTTGTTTTAAGCATTCCCTAATTTGACCTCTATTAATGTACTGGGTACTGACTTAGCAGAATCTACTGAGCATTCAATCAAAGAAGAATTAATTATGAATAATAAATAACTCAAACACATCAACAAAGAAGTAGTTGAAGAAGAAGAAGTTACAGAAGCACTTAATAAAAGAAAAGAAAGGGATGAAGAACTAGTTAGACAGTACGAAGAAGAATAAGAAAGATTAAAAGCTGAAGAAGAAGAAAGACAAAGGTTATTAGAAGAAGAAAGAGAAAGACTTCTCGAAGAAGAAAGATAAAGAAAAGAAGAAGAAGCAGCAGCTGCCTAAAATTAGCAACAGTAAGATGAATGATAAATAAACACATGAGCAGCTTACAAAGATATATTTGTATAAATTAATATAAAAGATACATAAATATGCAATGCATTAAGTTATCAATTTAAAGTAGTTTCTATTTTTTTTAAGTCTTCAAATTAATCTTAATTGCATTCTTTTTTATTCAATATCTTACTCAATTTAAGCAATTTGCATTTCATAAAATTGATAATTTACTTAAATATGATTTTATGCGATTATATTTTAAAAAAAACTAATTAGTATAATTGATTCTACATAAAACATATACAATATTCTTATTATATATTATAACTGCTAATAAATGTATCAGCTTATTAAATAAGACAATTTACATCAATATTTAAAATAAGAGATTTTAAAACTTATAAATAAATTTTAATTTAGAATTATAAATTAAGCAAATTTATGAAAATTTATCTTTTAAGACTTTTTTTTCTATTAAATTCTTAAAAAAATAAACAATATAATTGATTCTATATAAACCACTAATTATATTCTCATGGCATTCACTAATTACTAAAATATGTATATCATTTTATTACATGTAGTAACTTTATTCAAATAAGATAGGATATTTTAATTTTTATAAATGAATTTAATAAATTTTCATTTAGCTTTTTTTAGAATAATTTTCATAAAATCAATAAACTGCTGTAAATTTATAGAATGATTTTATTATATTAAATTGTTAAAATACTTAAAAATTTTATCAATCTTTCTTTCTTCTTAAAAAATAAATTACATTCTAATAATATTTTTTAATTATCAAAATAATATCAGTTTACGAAGAATTAGCAGGTAATACCATTTAAATATAAAAGAAATGTTTAAAAATAAGTGAATTTATTATTCAATTTCTATTTAGCATTTTTAAGAATAAGATAGATTTTTATAAATTGAGCAAATTGAAGTAAATTTATCCAAAATAATTATTTTCTACTCAATTTTGAAAAACCAAATAATATAATCGATACTTCATAAAGCATAAAACATAAAACAAATTTTTCTTTTAGAATAAAAATGTTTGTTGCCTGAGCAGAAATTATTAAGAAATTAGAAAAAATTTGATTTCATTAGTAAAATTTATGATCTTAGTAAATTTTGATTTGGCTGATGTTGTTTAATTTTCATCAGAAAAATTTTATCTTAACTTAAAATACTCTTAGAGTTTTTAAATAAATAATCTTTTTTAATTGTTGAAAAATGAAGAATTAATACAAAATAATAAAAATCTATATTCACATAATTAATTTCAAAAAAATATAATCCTAAATGAAATTTTGTACTTTAGACTAAGTAAATTAATTTTTTACAGAAATAAGATAAATAATTATTTTAAATTAATTAGTTTTTAAATGATAAAAAATTTCTTTGCTTTAGTTATTCTTTAAGTAAATTTAAATTATTTTTTTATAGTTAAAAGAAAAAATAACTATCGTAAATCTTCATTAATTAATACTTCCCTTACCAATATTTTTCCAAGGCCAAGGTCAATATGGACCCATTCAGAGGGTTAAAATTTGGGGGGGGGTTGGTGTTAATTAATGAGGATTGATAGTATTTACTTTCTTAATTTTTTAAAAAAGATAAAAAATTCAAAACATCTAAGTAGATGAATAAATAACTAATAAATTATAATAATTTAAATATCTCAAATATTTAGAATTAGATATATCAGAGTAAATATTGGTTAAACTCCTTTTAAATTTAATTCAATAAATTTTATCTATTTATTTATTCCCTTAGCTTTGTAATTATGGTTTATCTTAGTTTGGAAATTCTATCAAGCTACAAAAGAATCTTACGACTTTAGAATTCAATTTAAAGTAATGTTTTTAAATTAATATACTTTTTCTTATATCAAGAGATATATCGACTGAATAATAAATAATTAATTACTTTTAATCAACAGAAATGGCTTTATGAACTCATATTAAATTATTGAGTTTTTTAATCAAGTGAAGTAATGTACTTCTATTACAACTAAGATCATTAAACTTAAGTAAAATACCTTATCAAATTTAATTAATTGAAGTATTAAATTTAAACTTTTTATTTGTATTTAAATAGGGCAAATTTTTTAAGTGAAGATGTAAAAGACTTTGCATATTTAATATCTCAGTTTTAAAACCTTAAGACATTAAAATTAGATTTATCTTTACAATTTTGACTTTTAATGCTTAAATTCACTTTAATTGTAAAAAAATAGAGGGAATGCTATCAGTCCATAAGGTGCGGAAAATTTATGGAAAGGGTTATCTGATTGCCTACCTAAATCTTTAACATTTAAGCATAAATTTCTAGTAAAATTTACTTTTTTAAATTAATTCTTCTTCAAATTTATAATAGATAACTTATTCTTAAATGCTTTTAATTAATTAATTTTAATTGTTTTTTATTTTTAAGGTTTAACTTGATATAAGACCAAGGATCATTTAATTTATGTAAATGGTTGAGTCTTTGCAATGGTCTTTTAAGTTTACATCTAACATTGATATATCTAATTATTAAATTGGCTTTACAAAAAATAGCTTTTAATTTATTAAATATTTATTTTTTAATTAAAAGTAAAAATGAAGTTAACCAATAAATTGAAAAACAGCTAATTAATAAATTATTTAAACAAAATACTTTTTGACATATAAAATTGTATCATGAGCAATTAATTACTAATAATTTTTTTTTCAACTTACATTTATTTATTTAATAACTTTCTAATTTTATTAAATGTAATACAAAAATCACTTTTTTTATTTTTAATGATAATAACCCTCTTAAATCAAATATATATTTTTATTCAAAGATAATTTCATATCAATTAACAAAAATCACTTTTTTTATTTTTAATGATAATAACTCTCTTAAATCAAATATGTATTTTTATTCAAAGATAATTTCATATCAATTAATATTTTATCCTTATTTCTTATCTTTAATAAATATTTACCAAGCTTAAAATTATTTGTTAATCGATCTAAACAAAAAATTAGGTTTTTAATCCATTTATTCTTGCATTCAAATTTTGAAAGATATTTTAAGAAAAGTGTATTTATTACACTTTGATTAAAAAAATAGGAAAATTTATAAAATAATAAATAAAATTTAATGTAAATAAGACTTGAAAAATAATTTAGAAATTCTTTTTCAAATATTTTCTATTGCTTTATTTATGGCTAAAACATAAAAATTATTTAAATAATATAGTGGAAATATAATTTTAATGATATTCAATTGAATCTTAGCATATGGGGAAATTAATTAGATTTATTTACCCTAAAATAAATTATCAAAAGAAAAATTTAATAAATAATTTATTTAAAATAGATGAGATCATTTGTTTAAATTTAGTTAGAAAAACTAATTAACTTTTTCTACTTACAACTAATTTTATTAATGTTTCAAACAAAAAATTTATTAATCACCTAATATTTATTAAGCAAGATGAATAAAATCATTAAATTTAATCGAATAAGCAAAATAAAATGATATTGAATGACAATTTATGGGAAAATTAGTTTTATCTTGAATCTATTTTTTAAAGAGTTTCTCGAAGAAATAAAATCAAATAATTTTGAAAGAGTTTTTAAGGAAATTGAGAAAATAAAGAAGAAAAACAAGTATAATTCATTTCAATATATCAAGAATTTGTATATTTAATCTAAAATAAATGTTCTATGGAAATTATTAAATAAATAAATAATTTAAAATAGATACAATAATTTGTTTAAATTTTATCAGAAAATTAATTAAATTTTTCTGTTTAAAGCTAATTTTATTTTTTTCTTTAACAAAAAAACAAATTTATTAATTTTTTAATATTTATCAATCATTATGATGAATTTGATCAATTAGGTATTCAATTTCCATTAACAAGTAAATTTTTCGCAATCTCAATAAAAAATGAGGTCTAAAGCATTATAATTATTTAATATACATAAGATATCAGTCAGAAAAATGAATAAAAAACAACAAATTTATATAGGATAAAAAATTTACATTAAAATTTTTTTTTTTTGATGCCTTACCAGAAATTATTAATAAATTAGAAAATAATTAACTTAATTTACATCAGTAAAATTTAATCTCTTAGTAAAATTTTGATTTTGCAGATATTGTTTAATTTTTATCAGAAAATTTTTATCTTAATTTAAAACATTCCTAGAGTTTCTATTTAACACTAACTTTGAGCTTATGAAAAATTAATAATTAATTCAAAATAAAAAAATTTAAAATAACTTAAATTCAAAAAATAAAATCAAAACAAATGAAATTTGGTGCTGTAGACTAAGTAAATTTATTTTTAAAGAAATAAGTTAACTAACAATTTTCAATAAATTAGTTCTTAAATGAAAAAAATACTCAGGTTTAATCACTTCAGTTATTCTTTAAGTAATTTTCAATTTTTTTATTAGAATTTAATTAAAAACAAATTAAATTGATTTACTTACTTACTTTCTTTCTTAATTTCTTAATAAAGATAAAAAATCGTAAGTGCCTAAATTGCTAAATAGATAACTAATAAATTATAATAATTCAGATATCTCAAATATTTAGAAGTAGATATATCAGAGTAACTAACAATTCATTATATCTTTTTTTTAATTTAATTAAATATTTGTAGGAATCCTTAACTTTGTTATTATGGTTTATCTTAGTTTGGAGATTCTATTAAACTATAAATGAACCTTACAACTTTAGAACTTAATATGAAGTAATATTTTGAAATAAATAGTTATATTATTAGCTTTATCAAGATACTTTTTTGACTAAATGATAAAATATTTTAATTAACAGAAATGGCTTTACGAACTCATATTAAGTTATTGAATTTTTAAATCAAGTAAAATAATGCGCTTCTATAACAACTATGACTCTTAATCTCAGGTAAAATTGCTTACCAAATATAATTAATTGAAATTGGTTAAAACTAAAAAAATTTTTATATGTTTAAATAGAGCGAATTTTATAAGTGAAGATGTAAAAGACTTAGCATTTGTAATATCTCAGTTTTAAAACCTTAAAACCTTAAAATTAGATTTATCGTAAAATTAATTATTGAATTTAAATGCATTAATTTACTTTAACTGAATAAAACTAAGTGGTAATTCTATCAGTCCATAAGATGCTGAAAATTTAGGCAAAGAGTTATCAAAGTGTCAAAACCTTAAACATTTAAGCATAAATCTCTAGTAAAATTAATTTTTTTGATTAGTTCTTCAATCAAAATATTTAGCAATAAATTTATTGTTTAATTACTTTTAATTAATTTAAATTTATTTTTGTTTTTATTTTTATTGCAAAGGTTTAATTGGATATAAGACTAAGGAGCCTTTAGTTTATGCAAATAGTTAAGTGTTTGCAAAAACCTATTAAGCTTACATTTAGATATATCAAAGTATAAAATTTATTCTAAAGATAAATAAACTTATTAATTTTTTAATTAAAAAGTAAAAACGAAGTTAGCCAATAGAATAAAAAACAATTAATCAATAAACTATTTAAATCTAAACACTTTTTAGCATATAAAATTATAATATGAAATAATTACTAATTATATTAATGTCAAATTATATATATTTATTTATTTACTAACTTACTTACTTATTAACTTACTTATTTATCAAAAAATACAAAAATTGCTTCTACATGTCTTTTATTAATAATCCATTCTCATTAACCAAACACATATTTTATTAAATGAAATATTCATTGATTAAATCCATTTTTGTCAGTAAATAATTGTGTTTAATTAATACTTTCCAAATTTAAACTTTTTTTCATCAAATGAAAACATAGAAATTGATTTTAAATTTCATTCTTTCAAGTAATTTATAAATCAATATTTTTGACTTTATATTCATCTTTTAAATTTTTTGATTAAAATGTATTTTATGTTTTTTAAGAAAAGATTGAAAATCTATGTTTTGATTTTGCTAATTAAACTTACAATGTTTAAATTTGCTAAAATTTGTTATTATTTTCAAGAATGATTGTAGGGATAGAATAATTTCAAGTAAAAAAATATAAATTTAATACATTATAGTCAGAAAAATTATTAAATAAAGTTTTTTAATTGAAGTATATTGTTAAACTTAATATATAATCATACCAATCCAATCGATATATAAAATAAACTTATTCTTTAAAAAATAAATTGTAAAAATAAACCAAAATTATGTAAAATGGAAAAAGTTAAAAGACATTTTAAAATGATAAAAATAACTAAAATTAAATTATAAACAATCTATTTTAAAATAACAAAAAGTAAATAAAATTAAATTATAAAATTTACATATAAAAACAAAGGAAAAATATTTATTATTTGTTTATTTGTTTGTTTTTTTGATTGTTTTGCATTTATTTTGTTGTTTAAATTTATTATAGATAGAGGTAGTTTAAATTCTTAAGATTTAATTTTTTATTGAGTGTTAGAAAATAGCAGACAGAAGATTTTAAAACTTGCTAAAGTTATATAAATAATTATTAAACTTCTGATGAGACGATACTTTTTTTGATAAGCAAAGAATTTAAGATTTTATTTGTGTTGTTAATTTTTTTGTTGAAATTTTAATTTTAGGTTTGAAATAGATTAAATTATTTATTAAGTTTTTCTTGATTTTTTTATCAAAATAATTTTTGTTTACTATTATAATAAATCTCTGTATCTTCTCTAGTATTAATTCCATTATCGGTATCAGTGGCAAACCCACCATTTTTAACTTGAGAGAATTTACTTTTTATTTATTTATTGGAGCTGGCAGCTGTTAATTGAGATTACTGATTTTAAGAAAATTAGCTATTTCTTTGTTGGTTTCTTATGTTGCTTGATAATTTAGAATTTTAATTACTGCTCTAACGACTGCTTTTAATTGAAACCTTATCTCCTTTATTTTAACTAGGGTTGGGTCTATTTAACTTAAATCCTGTTTTTCTTATTTCTTTGGAACTAGATGAAGCAGATGGATTTAAAATTAAAGGATGTTTATACAATTTTCTCCATTCATGTTTTATTTCAGTTCTATTGTATCTTGCATAATCAATTTAGTCATCTTTAATTAAGTCTATCTTGAAAAGAGGTTACCTTAAAATAAAGAATATAATAAATGAAAACATAATCAGTATTCCTGCTATCACCATTTAGTACCAATCTTGCTTTAAGTAAAAATCTATTAGAAATTAAATTTAGAAAAGAAAGACACCAATCATAGCATATCTTAAAGCACTGTTAACCTATTTTTTTAGATTAATAATTTAATTTTGATAATTTGCTTAAGATTTATTGAATTTACCATCAGTCCAGAGCTTTCAATCTCCCTTGTATGAATAGTAAGTAATAGATACGAGTCTAAACAGTGCCTTAAAAAGAAGTACAAGTATCCAGATCCCAAAACCCATCCAGAAGAAAGCCTTTTTATCATAATTTAATACATTAATAAGTAAAATCTAAATATTTTTTACATAAACTATAGAACGATTGATAAAACCATTAGCATCTAAGAATAGAAATACCCATACTAAAATACTTCATCTCCAGTTCTAAGATAGCTTTCATCATCATTTTAAAAAATTCTCTTGTGATACGTCAAGTAAGGACTAAAATAGTTCATGACTAAGTCTCCGATTCTGTTTATGTAAACAAAAACAGATACTGCTGCACTTTGAGAAATAATAATCGAGTAGACCATACCATGATCTGAGGTATATAATCTATCAAATGCTTGTCTAAAATCAACCTTAATATTTCCCATTAATATTTCGTACAAAGAATCTTTTCATATTTAAAAAATGTGATTTTAAAATTTAAGAAACACTTCAAAAAAAAAAAAATTAAATGAACTTGAGAAAAAAAATTATTAATTTGGGATTTAAAAACAGCTTAAACGAAAGTGTTTTTTTAAAGAGTAAAATAATAAAAAAATATGAACAAATAAAAATGAAAGATAAATAAATTAGAAAAATAATAAAAGAATATTATAGAAAGAAAAAAAATAAAAATATTTTTAAGAAATACCTTGAGATGCCATAAAGAAAGCTGGTACAATAACTACATTGAAAATGAGATAGAGATAATATTTACGGAAAATACTAATTTGAAATACTGAATGTCTCTAAAACTTTTCTTGGTAAGCTTTTATTTATTTTTAGCAATTATAAAAATAATTTTAAAAGAAAAAAATTTACTAACTAAATCAATAAATAAGATAACAACTTGATTTAACATCACAATAACTAGAGCAGGAAGATAAAGCTTAAGTAGAGGACCAAAAGGTTTTGGGATGTAATCAGTCCATCCGAATTAGAAGAAATCTATTCTAAAATACTTTTAAATGAATGCAAAAATAGCTGCTGGAGTTGAAAAGAACAAAAGCATAAATATAAAGAAAATATTTATCAAGATTCTCCTCCAAAACTAAATTCCTCTTAGCTCACCTTCTAAATTAAGCCAGGCAATATCTGCAGGATCTGGAATCTCATAGCAAATAATAGAAAAACTAATTAAAAATTTATTTTTATTTAAATTAATATTTTAATAACAAAGTATGAATACTCTTTATAATTAGCCAACATATCGCTATCAATACTCTGTGTTCTTGCTCTAGAAATATGTGTAGAAGTGCAGCATTTTGTGCAGCAATTTTTGACTGCTTCAAAAGCAACTTAAAGAAATGTTTTATTAGGACTATTTTTATAAAATAAAATTTATTCCTAAAAAATACAAAATAAATATTTACTGAATAAAAAAATATATAAATAAATAAAGTAAAAATAATTTAAAACAATCATTTTGTTAAGGTTTACTAACTGTATTTATTTATTTAATTATTTAATTTACCTATATTTCTCAAGACAAAATTTAGCTGCTTCAATACTTTCGAAGTTTACAATTGCATATCCAGAGCCTGAATATTTTTTTTTTGTCTCTTGCTCAATCTATTTAAAAAAAAAATATTTATTAAAATATTTTTAATTTATATGAGTAAAAATTTTTTTTCAGTTAAAGATGAACTTTTAGTATCTTGTAAATGATATTTTCTAATAAATTTTATACTAATTATCCTTAGTAACTAATATAACCTTGATTTCATAATTTGTTTTAGTTTTTTAAGTTCTAAATCTCAAAAAAATATGATTTGATATGACTAATATTAGTGTAACATTCGAGGGTTTGCATTACTCTACCTACATTAATTTGTAATTAATATATACCCCTAAAAACACGATTACACT
Source organism: Tetrahymena thermophila SB210 (assembly GCF_000189635.1). Classification (NCBI taxonomy): domain Eukaryota; phylum Ciliophora; class Oligohymenophorea; order Hymenostomatida; family Tetrahymenidae; genus Tetrahymena; species Tetrahymena thermophila. Next base: position 808,851 of record NW_002476481.1, on the reverse strand, counting down.
AAATTAATTCTGTACTTTAAATTTGGAAAATTATAATTAATTTTTGCTTTTAGGTTCTATTTAAAGTTTTAAAAAAAGTAAAATCTGGCTACCTTTTATTTAATTGAAATTTTTTTATTCTCAAAACTGAGTTTGTCTAAATACTTTCTTGGTACACATAACTTTAAAAATATTTTTCTTAGGAAAGGAACTTCACCATGCATGACTTATTATCCAGTTTCAAGGTCTCTAAGTTTTTAAATGAGTTTAAGCATTCTTGAATAAGCAGGTATTATCATAACTTAGTCAACATTGGCATATTTTCCTTCATCTTGAAGATCATTGTCTATTTTATGCCTTAACATCTCCCCATTTAAATCATTTAATGGCACTCCCTCTACCATTATAGTCCTCAATTTCATCCAATCAACACCTTTACTACTAGTCTTTCCAAAAAGAGTATCAATTAATTAGTTTTAAAGATGCTTCCTTATATAAATGAGCTTATTGATGAATAAAGCACTGATTGTAAACATAAAAATTGAGAGTTTGTAAGGGAGAAATATCGAATCTATATAGTAATAAATATAAGGATTTAGATTCAAAGAATATAGCAAAGTTCCTGCTCCCCAAATAAGGCATCCTAGCAATATAATTTACCCTAAAAATTATAAAAATTTTCTCTATAAATACAGATAGCAATATCCATCAAATCCTATGTTTTCTATCCAATACTTTGGGTGAAAATCAGATATCGCTTTGAACATTAATGAAATAATATCTCTAAAGCCTTCAGCTTTGTAGACTTCTTTTCTATTATGAAGGAAGGATTAACAATCAGATTGAATATTTCCTTTTGGGACATAATTATCAAAGTTATCAACCCAAACAATTTTCCAAATACAAAGACCAAAGATTAATATAAAGCTATTTAATCCCTACTAGGCCAGAAATACATAAAGATTATTCATTTCTTGCCTAAAACGATTTAATCAAAACCTTTTACTTGCTTTTATTATATTTTATCTTGAACCTAATTACTTAGTATATTATCCCTTAGCAACTTCCTTTTAAGCAAACAAACCAACTTTCCCTTTTTATTTACTCTAAACCTAATAACTTCTAAAGCCACTTTATTTTATTATTTTTACTTCTCCTATAATCTAATTTCAATAAATATACTACAGTCTGTCTTTAAAAATTGAAATGAAGATTTCTTTTCTTTTTTGTAAGACTAGATGCCTATGTTCTTTCTAAAACCTGCTAAAGATTCTTAAATTTTGCTACTTATCTTTTAAACTGAGTAAGCAAGACTAACTTTTAATTTTTTACTTATTTATTATCTGCACAAGTGCACTATTTGATAACAAAGGAGTATCTTAGTTATCTTTATTTAAATTTAATATTTCTGTTTTTTTTTCTTTTGATCGTAAAATCAATATAATTTGATAAAATCATCACTAATTTTTATTCTTAATGGGTTAAACTATACTCATTAATTAATAAATAAATAAATTAATGAAAAAATAAATCAATCAATAAAGAATCATAGAAACATAATAACATATAAACTAGCAAAAAAAAAAACACAAAAAGAATCTAAATATTAAGAAATTAATCCGTATTTAATTTTTGCAAACAAAAATTTAACACAAATAACTAGATTCATACATAATGAAAGACACAAAAGTTTATTTATACCTGAGATTATGTTTATTTTTAAAAATTATATATCAAAGGACTGATTTAATTTTTTGATTGTTATTACTTCAAATTAATATTTTCCTTGCTCCTCAAACAAAGCCAAATTTTATAATTTTTCAGTAAGCTTAGTTTATATTTTTACTTAAGTTTTTTACAAAAAAATTTTGTTAATTTTATATTTCTTTCTCAATTCATTACCATTAATTTTTATAATTTATTTGTTATTCATCCATTAAAAAAATTAAACAAAATATGTATTTTTCAGATGGCATTACTGTAAATTTATATATTTGATGTTCCTCAAGCAAATCTAATTTTTTAATTTTCCTGTAAACTTAATTTATATTTTACAGAGTTTAGTTAAGAAAAAGATTTATTAATATAATATTTTTTCTCAATTGATGACCATTAGTTTTAAAATTTATTTGTTATTTATTCATTTAAAAATAAATATATTTAAATATGCTAATTATGAAAACAAAAAAATAAAAATACTAAATAGTTTTAAACAGCTTATCATAATCACTTTTAAAGCTTCCAAAGACTACTGAAAAATTATTTGTTTTTAAATTAATTATTTTTATTAAAAAAATAATTTTAACAAGAAAAATGGTTCCATTTTTAATTATTTTTTTAATTTACAATAAATTTTGTTTTGTTTAGAAAGGCAAAACAACCCTTATGATTTTTAAATTTGATTTAAAAAAATGATTATCATATGCCAATTCTACAAACATAAAAATTAATCTAATATCAGCTAAATATTTCAAAAAAATCAAGCTAAATAAAAATTTCATTTTATTAAATTAAATTAATTCTTTAAAGTATTTTATTTAGATAGATTGTTTATTTCAATCATGATTCCATATAAAATAAGTATATTAAATATTTAAGATGATTGTTTTTAATCAAATATATTGAAATAATCTTTTATTTTAATTTAAAATTATTCTATTTGATGTTTTTTTGTATTAAAAAATATTATTACCTGCATAAATAAAATGTATTAATTTACAAATTTGCACATTTTTAAAAATGAAATTTCTAATATTGAAAGATTGTAAAGTAGTCAGCAAAATTAATGATAAAAATAGACACTGATAAATATAATTAATTATATATAAAGTAAAGTTTTTTGAGAGAAATTACAATTATAAGATGCTAAATTTTTATTATAACCTAATTTATTTTAACAAATCTATGCTTATGTTTATTTATTTATTTATTAATTTATTGTTTAATTGATTTAGATTCTTTAAAAAAATTGTGTCATTTTTCTTCTTTCTTAGTAAGATTATGTTGAGGCTAAGCATATGGTTCACAAATATTTAATCCGTATTACCTCAATTAGTTTATCAAATCGTAAGTTAAAAGTTTTGAATATTCGTCTTTATTATTTTTTTTATCTTTTTTACTTCTTTTATCCATCTGAACATATCTTGATTAATGAATTTAGTTAATTACTTCATCTAAAAACTTGTCTGTTAGCATGCCAATCATTTTATAAGTTGATTCATCAGTACTTTCAAATCCTACTTCTTCAAGTATCTTTTATACTAGGATAGGAGGAATTTTTGCATTATAGTCAACCATTTGTTGCATCAAATAATCGAATTTCTTGTTAGGCTCAACATCTTATGGCTATAAAGTAGATTAACTTGATTCTTCCATTTTCTAAAAGTTTTTATAAATTACTAAAAATTTTTATACTTTTTAAATCAATCAATTATAATAAATCAAAAATTTTTGTATCTTTCGCTCTAATTTTTATAATTAAATTCTAAGCAAAAACCAAACAATCACCTTTTTAACAAAAAATATGAATTCCTTTTTATTATGTAAAACAACATTTAAATAAATATTGAAATTAGTTTGATATGAAAATATTTTATTATTTCTTTAAACTTTCTATTAAACCATATTTTTTAATGATTCAATAAAAATCTTTATATAATTTAAAAATCTAATAAAAAAATATATTAGCTCATTATTATAAAAATGGTTTGATATTTTTAAGAGTATAAATTTTGCAGCACAAAAAATATATTATTAAAATAGTTCTTTTTAGGTTTTATATTTGCTATCTAAGATATAAAATAATTTAAATTTATATTAAAAACACACAAATAAATGAATTTTAATAATAAAAAAAGTTTGTAAAAAAAAACTTCTTATATTTAAAAAAAATTATTTATAATTTCTAATTTGTTAAATAAAAAAATATAATTGATTATTAATTTCATTAAAATATTCTCTAAAAATTTATTTCATATTTTTTCAAAATTTAGTTTTAGTATTTTTTCTTCATATTCTTTCAAAATAAGTTTAAACATTTTAAGCTTATAAGTGGTTTATCAATAATTAATTTTTTTACTAAATAAACATTCCTTCTTAGTTAAAAAAAACATTTTTTAGTTCAAAAAATATAAATAATTAAATTTTTTTTGCTGAAACATAAAATTTAAAATAATTAATTGACTTGAGTGGATTTTATTATTTTAAGAGGTAATTGAATAAAAATTACAAAGAATAACAAAAAATGGTAGAGTTTAAATGATCAATAAATGAGATATTAATTAATTAAGTTTTGATAATATTTTTTATTGTTGTTTTAAAAAGAGTCTTTTATATTTTTATTTTTTCAAAAACATTTCATAATATTTTATTATTATAGAAAATTACTAGAGCAAGAGTGCAAAACCCAACGTCAGCTCCCATATGAGCAAGTCCATTTGCTATGAAACCTACTTTATTGTTAATCAATAAGAATACTCTACCTGCTATCCATACTACAAGAGTACCTGCTATGGCAAAGTAGGGATTAGTGATGTGCATGACAACAAAGAAGTGATAACTTGAATAGTGCAAGGCATAAAGAAGTTGAAAGATTTCTACATTCTTATTTGAAAGTTTATTTGTTGGTCTATTACTTTCTACATTATATTCGAGTTAAGAGTTATACTAATCATTAATTCTATTTTCTAAGTCATTATCTTAAAAGTTATGGAATTCTCCGCTGCCTTACTCCAATCTGTCATCCTAATTTTCATTTTCGTTATTATAGCTATGATTTAAGAGATCAAAAATAGCTTGAGGGATAAAGTTTCTCCAGTACCATTCTTCTAAAAAAGGATTGCAAAATCCAAAAATGATGACCAATACAACAAAGTTTAAAATTTTTTTATCAAAATTAACATGTATTTCATCAATTATCTCCTTTTTAAAATAATTCTCACAGATATCATAATTAATAACAATTGCAGCATATATGACAGAAAAAAGAATAAAGCCAACTATCATCTACTTTTTTGGGTTTTCCAATCTGTTTCTAAAGTAGTATGAAAGCTCTTTTTTCTTTGGATCTTTCAAAATAAATTTAATGTAAATTGCAGGCATTATAACTAAACAAATCGAATTGTAGAGAAAGATGGTCAAAGTGTACATATCAAAGTAAATCAAACTGATGCACATAATGATTATTGGAGTAACCATATTAATCTCTAAATATATTAACTTCCATAAGTTCTACTTAAAAGCTTAATCCATCTTTTTGTGAGAAAATTAAATTATCCTTGTTTAATATAATTAGCAATATAATTAATAATTATTCCTAAAATAAATTCTAATGATGTGAGAATAACCTAAAATAAGTAAATTTCAATCGTTTTCAATAAATATCATATTGCTTACAAAAAAATTAATATAAATGTGTAATTATATATATGAATATTATTTTAAAAAATGAAAGCAAATCAATAATAGTGAATGATTAAATAAGGAGGGAGTTTTTTTGTCAAAATATTCAAATGTTTTTTGTTTGATAATTTTTTTTAATCACTTAAACTCTCTAATTTTTACAAAATTATTTTTTTATTTTTAAGATTGATCACTTACTTGTATAGTTATTACTTTATTAATCTAAGATCAGTTATTAATTTTAATGTTATTTTATGATTTTATAAATAAAAATGATGAGGAATGAGGTTTAAAAATATTTATTTTTTTTTTTTTAAATGTTGATACATTAAATTTTATAAAATTAGCATAATCATTTATTGAGATATCAATAATATGAATGTATTTTTCAAAGAAATTTTTACTATTTTATTTTGCGATTTAGGTTTATTAAGCTCTTCATAATAATGATTTAAAAAATATTAAATATTTTAGTAATAAAGATTGAATTTGAAGTAGGCTATTTTATCAAATGGTTCTTATTATTCTACTTTGATAAAATCTGCATATTAAGTTATTATAATTATTTTTATTTATTTCAAGAAATATTGTTTTTTTTCTTTTATTTGTTTCAAACCAATTACTTAAAAAACTAAAAACCATTTTTTATATTTAAAAAAGACAAAACTTATTTAATTAACACATTTCTGAAATTAAATCTTATCAAAAATAAAAGCAACAATTAATAAATCTGATATTTAAATTTAAAAAACTAAAAAATATTCTAAATAAATTTATGGTTTTCAAATTTAAGTAGATATACTGTTCTAAATTTAAATGCAAATTCTTATATTTGTTTTTATTATTTATTTGATAGAAATAAATTATTCTTCTTGTTTATTATTTGAATTAATATTTTAGATCAAAGAAATTATATATTATGGATAGGATTAAAGTTTTAAATTGTTAAATACCTTCTCATGAAGAACAAAATATTGTTGCTGTTTGTATGAAAAAGGAATGCTAGTATCCTTCTCGCTTAATGTGTGTTTCTTGTCTGATTTCAGATCATTGCGAACACGGAAAATTTGGAATTAAAGTGAATGAATTCAGCAACTCTAAAAACTTAAATGATGTAATTCTTAATTGGAAAGGAGAAAATGAGTTGTTTTCTAAAATGATTTATGGGTTATTGAATTTTTAAAAATAATTGGATGTTTCTAAAATAATTTAAGAGTTGGACAATTTTGAAAGAGAAATTATGGAAGAAGTCAAGAATTTTAGGAAACAGATTTTGAATAGTGTATATGCGAAAAAGGAGTAGGGTGATGAAGAATAAATAACAGTCTTAAATTAACTGTCTGACTTTTTGTAAATCAAAAATATTTAAAAGTTGTTTAACCCTGAAATATCAGTTTCTTCATGTGAAGGATAGCTAATTTAAGACTTGAGTAATGATGAAATAAATAAGAAATTAAGCGATATTGTTAAAGAATAAAATGATAACAATTCTTTGTCTTATCAAAATTGCATGAATTTACTTTTTAATTCATAATGTATTTATTCATACTCTTTTAATTTAGAAAAACTTTATGAAGAATAGAGTAAAATTTAATTGAAAATTAAAAACATTTCTAAAAAAATATAAAAATATGTCTAAAATTATTGCTTTTAGGCTTCTTAAGCGTATTGTTCAGAAACAACTGTAAAAGTTTCTGGAGAAAATAATAGACGTGTAACTTTCACCAATAATTAATCATATAGTGTAGCTTACTTAAACTGCCCATTTAAGATAGACCAGAAACCTATTGAAATGACTTTTTAATTTGATAATGGTTTTAACAATAAGCATTTTTGTATAGGATTAAGAAAAGAAAATCTTAAAGATGAAAATTCATATAACAAAACTCCCTACAAATGCTTGCATTGTTAAATTGGCGATGGTATTCTTGAAGACAACGGAATACACAATTTTAATAGTAACAGAAACAGTTTAATTATTTAATTTTTACCAAGTTAAAAGCAGCTATATATTTATTCAGAAAGGAGTGAGTGTAAATTATCCATTCCTTTTGAAGATAAAAACGATTTATTTAGACTCTATTTTTGGAGAGGTGGAAATAATGTAAATATTTCAGTAAAATTAGTTAGCATAACTTAAATTTGAAATGTCTTAAATTAAATAGTATACATATAATCTATCTATAATCAATACCTTATTTCAGTTTTTATTTATCTATTTATTGATCATAACCATTTTTAAAAATAATTAATTTAAATATAAAAATATATTCATAAACTAACATTTAGTAAGTATAAACTTAATTTTTTTGCATCAAATACATAGATTAAATATATATAATAATTATTTTCTATTATTTTAGTATGAGTTACTTTATAAATAAATAAATATATTTCTAGCAACAGTCAAAATTTTAATAAATAACTGGCATATATATACAGTAGATTCTAATTAACAAAGACTGCCTTGGAAAAAAAAAATATTTCTTAAAAAATGAAACTTAATGAAATTTGATATAGTTGTTCATTCTTTAAGGAATTATATTTAATAACAATACCAATAGTTATTAGATAATTAATTATTAAATCGTAATAAATTAATTATTAAGTATTAAGTTAAGGTAATTTATGTAATTACCAATTCTATTTCTTAGCTTAAAGGAGAGGAATATTATTTTTTTCAATTATTAATTAATTTAAATTAAGAAATAATATTTTTGAAAATTTGAAATAATAAAAAGATTTCACTTCAAATGATTTGAATTTACTTTTATGAATATGTTTCAAATACTTAGCTTTCATCCTATATGAATGTATTTTAATCTTCTAATTCATAATTATGAAAAGATTTTTGTGAATTCATGAAAGGAATTTCTTCTCCTATAATTCTCTTAACTACTCTTCTCATTTTTTTCAAATTTTCACGGACTCTTTTTTAATGGGCAGCCATATTGAATAGATAAAATTTGAAGCACATTTTTTTTGCACATGAATATTTTTAAAGCTTGAGAATTTGTGTTTCGAAAAGTGAGATGATAATGCAAATTGATAAATAGACAGCAAAAATTAATGTGCAGATTAAGCTGAAATAGAGCAAAATTTAGCTTTCTAAGAGGAATTAGGTGTTGTTATTTTTTTCATTAGTGAAGATAATGAGTGCAAAAAAGCTAAGGATGATTATACACACAGATATCACTTCTAATTTATTCATATTTGAAATAGCGAAAGGTTTAATTATAATTAGAGGAATCATATATGACAAAAGACATATTATATTTAAGCTATTCATGAATTGAATGCTTTCTAAAAATACTTTTTGTATAAGCAAAATAATGATCTTAATTGAGAATCTCACAAGTTCCCAATAATAATACTTCTCCTTGTAATCTCTGTATAGAAATCCTAAAGTAAAAAGAGTGCTGATTTTATTTAAGCGGTTTTTATTTCTAATAAGTCCAATTACTATTATTGTTGGTAAAATTATACTGTAAATAACAATACCAGCAATAGCGTAGTGAGAATGTTGCTTGGCCTGCTAACACTGTTAGGTTAAGTCAAGTAGTGAGTATTTTTAATTATTACCATATGTCCTGCAAAGAAGAGCATCAAGACAAATGCTAAGAATGGGGTTATAAAAGGATATAAATAATATATAGATACAGCTGAGTGCTATAATGTATAGAAATTATTTTTTACCCATCTTTTATCTCAAAAGCATGAATAAATAAGGAGTAAAAACTACGGGCAGAATTATCATAGGGATGCTGAGATAAATTAGTAATTTGATGAAGCCAATTTCTGAGTTTTCGTTAGGATAATTTTCCTTTATTGCACACTCAAGTGAAATAGCACTTGTTTTTAAAGGATCTGAGAATTGCATTTGCTAGTCTAAGAGCAATCCCTTCAAGTTAATGTTAAGTTATTGTTAAATGAAGTAGGCCATACTTGCATTAAACGAGAATATTTTGATATAAACAGAAGACTAACCCATATTCTAGTAGCTTCTACCTAGATAAACTATTCCAAGCTTTGACAAATATGATCTTGTGATGCTTTTAATTATGTTAGAAGTATTGCTGTATATAACCAAAAAGAGGAACACGATTATTCCTATTAACAGCAAGAAAATTTTAACTTGGTTGTAAGATATATCTTAACATTTAGTACATGCAAAATAGCCACTCTAACTATAGGATTAATTCCAATATTATGCATGAATGTCACAAGAAGAACATTCTACGCCTACCCTACCTTCTGAACACAAACTATTTCCAATTCCTGATCCGCCTACACAAAAATTAAATTAACCACATTAGTATATTTCTTCCCTTTTGATTGTATAGAATTCTCTATAAAAATTTTGATTAATTTCTGAGTAATTACCATAGCACTTAGAAAAGTACTTAGGGTCACATTAGTAGCAAGATTTCTGCAAGCCAGTTTAATAGCTAGCAAACATATCAGGGCAGTATTAACACTAATATTAATATGGATTGATATAGTTGTAATATTAGCCAAGAGTGCAATTCGTTATTTCAAAATTAAGGTCAAGTTTGAAATGTTAAAGCAGTTGCAACGATATTGAAGAATAATTTTTGTTTGATTTGGGCTAGAAAACTAGATAAGCTTGATCCTTCATAAAGTTTATATTGATAGGCAAGAACGAGTCTTTCACTTCTTAATCTTCATTTGATGTGAGTGTTTAGTTAATATAATAATACATATTATCGAATTGATTTTACTTATCAAAACATTCAATCGTTTTATTCTATGTATCATTTTCAACTGATACCAAACAAACTTGTAAAACTAAAATGTAATTAATGCCTGGCCTAATTTAAATAGAAGTAGAATTATCATAATCATACTATTAAATAATTGAAGGCATTTCTGCAATCTCTGAATTATATTCCAACACCTTCAATATTTTAATGGTTGATAGAGTTAAAAGTCTATTTGATAAATAAGAAGATTTAACGTTGATTAATTAATTCAATTTATAATAATCAATTAAATTATTTGAATAGTTTTCATCGATCTATCCAGCATAAGCTCCTCCAAATGCAGCAAAAGAGTTTACTATGGTTACATTATAAATCTTGATCTAAGATTGAGAGTATATTGCTCCTCCAAAATTCTGACTGAAACAGTTTTCAAATACTGTATTTGTAATCGATTAAAAATGAAAGCTTTCAAATCTGTTAGATAATCTAATGCAACCTCCATTTTACAGAATATGCATATTCTTAAAAATGCAATTGTCAATTGCTAAAGACTTATAATTATCTCTGCTATCTAAAAAACGAGCGTTAGCCTCTCTAAAGTTGGCAGTGATATTGATGAATTAAAATTAAAATTCTATTATTTCTTCGCTTTCTTTAAAAAGTGGTTCTATCACTACAAATGAAGGTTATTAATCATTTTAAAGAAATAATTTTTACTTCAGCAAATCAGTTTCAAGCAAATTTTAAGGTTTTTATAAATATTTACAACTTTCATTGGGGTAGATGTCAATAGTAGAGTTGGAGAATTCCAAATTTTAAATGCTATTTAAGTAAATTATTCCCCAATTAAAGCAGCTTCCATAAATATGAAGGTCAGATATAAAAACATTTTCAATTTATTGAAGATCAATAAAATATATGTTAGATACAAAAATATTCTTGATAGAAGCACTTTAAAGGTAAAAATTTTAGATATAATAAGCTCTGATCAATTAAAAATTAACATTTTAACTTAAATTTATATCTAAGTTGTTAATATGGACTTCTTATATTTTTTGAAGAAAAAATTAGTTTTTCGAATAATCACCAGATTACATATATGAGAGATCAATTTTATTTAATATAAATGTATTGATAGAGATAACTTTCAAATAAAATTCCTCTTCTTTCGAGTTTTTAAATTCATTGATAGTGAGTGTATTAAATAGGGTGATTTGTAAATACAATTTATTATTTAACAGAGAGCTCTGAGAAACTGATTCATTTGGTATTTCATTTCCAATATAGATGTTTCCTATTTTAAAATTTTATTAACTCAAGATAAGTTAAAGATCATTATCCATTGATCCAGGGAAAATTTGCAAAGAAGAATTTAGATAAAATTCAGAAATAAATGATGAATTTCCTTTCATTATGAGAAAGTATTAATCGCAATTAGTAACAATCAGTTATCTAATGTTTAGTTAATCATATTCTAAATTTAGGTAATAATCATAGTGATTCAACCTGTCAAACCATATTTCATAAATAGTTAATTTTTTAGCCCATATATAAAAGTAATAATCAAATAGCTTACCTCTGTCATTTGAATCTTTTTACAAAAATAAATTAGTAGAATATTTTATCTTTTTGATTAATATTGTTCCCTGAGATTTTAAATAAAATACATCTGATATTCTATTGATTATAAGATTGTCAATACCTACAATCTAATTACCATTAAAAACAAACTGATTACTTTTTTGGATGCTTTCTATCTGCTACTTCTCATATTGAGTGTAAGTCATGTTATTTATAAGTAATACTTAACAACCTAAACTAAAATCCCCAAATATTTAATTGGCATATAAATTGTAAATTCTAGCTTCCAGAATATTTGAATATACAATTTTACTGGTTTTTATTGTTTTTTCTATGTAAAATTTATCAATTACCAATTTATCTACTTAATTAATTGTGAAATCACTACTTTTATTCATTACAAGATTAGAGATAACTAAAGTCTAAATAATTTCCAATCTAACCATATAACCTAAAGTATCTTTAATTGTTATATTGCCAAATTCTGCGAAGGTTACATTAAAAACTGTTACTAAAGGAAAGTTACCTGAAAAGCTATTTCTAATGTTCTAAAAATCCAAGCTAATGTTTACACTTTACTAATTAACAAAGGTTAACTATTTTTACGCAATGCAATCTTTAAGCTAAAAAAAAATCTAATCAGTGAAGTTTAATATGAAAATATACTACTAATATTCTGCGTATTATACATTCTACTTGTCTAGCTATTCATAAATATCATCATCACAATAATTAATGGGATATTCTTAGAAATTTGCACTTACTTTAGCCAAATTAAGGATAGTAGTACCCAGGAATAACAATAAATAAGTTAAAATCATGTATTGTTTTTTTGATTGATTTTATTCAATTTTTATAGATTGATAAATTATTATTACAATTTTAAGTAAATTTCACATCTTAGAAAACATTTGATTCAAAAATCAAATCAAATCAAAAAAAACAAATAATGCATTAGGAGATTGAATTTAACATAAAGAATCTAAATAAAAAAAATTAAAAATTGTTTTGTTCCTCCTAAAACCTAATCAATCATTGATTGATAGATATCTAGATTAATTTACCAAAAAATTTTTTATCATTCATGAAATTGGAATATTTTTTTATATTTTAAATTCTGATTAATAATTTTTTAATGAATAAAATAAACAGATAGATTAATGACTGGACAAATACAAATTACATTTTTGATATTTTTATTATTATTAAAGCCATTTAGTGATTAATAATTTTAAATGTTAAATAGATATACGTTTTAATAATAAAGTTATAAACATGTAAAAAATAATGGTCAAATTAATTATTCTGGCTATTATTTATCCCTATTTTTCTGATCGATATAAGAAATTTTTTTATAAGGTTAGGGGATTTAACTTTAATCAATTTTATATGCTTTTTAACTCTAAATTTTACCTTTTAATGTAAAAGAATTAACTTTTTATCATATTTAGTCTAATAAAAGGTTTAATAGTAACTTAAAAAAAACGATTAAAATAAGAATACTTTATTTTAAAATATTAAATAATTTTTAAGAAATAAAAAAGTAAACAATAATTTTAAAGTCAAAAAAATGAATTGAAATAAGTGTGAATTTAGGGATACTAAAAATCTAAATTTTTAATTAACAAAAGTTAAGTACAAAGTATTTCAACCAAAAGGCATTTATTAAATTTCAGTAATACAAAGTGCCAACTCTTTTAAACTATTCACAAATTTTTTATTTTAAGAAAAATGTAAATTAAAAAGTATAAAAGAATATCTTTATAAGTAAATAATTTGGGAAAATAAACATAAATAAATAATTAATCAAGCGATTATAATTTATTCTCAAGATTACCAAAATACCAATTAAATATATTTTTTATTTTTATTTGAGTGAAATATAAATTAATTCTATTAATAAATATCAATTTAAATTATTTATTTGTTTTAGATATTTCTAATAATAAGTTGTAATTTATTATAAGATATTTTTAAATTGTACCTTTAATTTTAGTTAATTTCAAAATTAAAAATTACAAATATGTTTTTAAGAGAAATAAATTGCTTTTTTAATTTTCCTCAAACCTTAAAGTTGTAATCTTAAATTAGATAATATCAACAATAAATATGTTTTTTTTAGGATTTCTTTCAATTTGTTGATAAATAATATATTTTTCTATTCAAAAAGATAAATTTAGTAATAATTATAAAAATAAAAATAAATTAATTGATAAATGATTTACTTTTATTATAAAGAATAAATGACATATAATATTGAAATTATTTTACATTTTAACTAATTAAGAGAAATTTAAGTACAGTAAAAACTATCTAAAGTGACGACTTTGAGAACCAATATTTTTATTCAAATTATAAAGGTTCTAATATTGTCAATAATTATTATGAATATTACTCTTTTTAAAAACCTACCAACAATAAGCTTTTGGAAATATTATTAAGATGGTCGGTCACAACTATAGTTTGACTGTATTTATATAGTGAATTGATTATATATTTATTAATAGTTTTTATTAAGTAATACTTATTATTAAGCGAATATATTGAACGATAGATTTTGATTGATTTTTATTTAATATCAAATGCAAATTTCACTATAATCTGCTACTTCATTTAATTCTTTAGAATTTGATTATATTAGTTTCTGTATTTAGAATAAGTGAACTTTTTTTAGTTTGTTTAGTATAAATAAACTAGCTGTCTTACAGAAAGGAGATGAAGAGGGTTTAGAGAGAAGACTGCTGCCAATTATATAACCAGTTATTTAATCTCTTAGATGAATGTTTGTCCTTTGCATTTTAAATTATTTAGTAGATATATCAAATATTAACTCAAAGCAATCAACAAGAGGAGTATGCTAAGGAGTTGCCACAGCCAAGTTAAATTCTTAATCAAAATGTACAAGCGAATATCTTGCAATACTGCCATATTTATAGTTTTTTTTAAGTCCAAAATTTATACTATGAACTTACTACATTGATATTGCCCTTGTTTGCTATTAATTGCTAGTTTATTCATCTTCTAACAGAGGAACAGGATCAATAAGATGGAATTCATGTGTAGTGCTACATATTAAAAGATATTTTTACAGTTTATTTAAAGTCTGGTTATGATTGTTGACTGTAGAGTTTATGACGTTTGTATACTGAATGTCTTGTATCTGAATATTAAAGTTAATAACATTTTATTTTAAAGCCCAGTTAACGCTCCATCCCCAATCCTTAAACTTAGATTATGCTATTTGCTCACAATCTGAAACTCTATAAATTCTCACTGTTTAATCTATACTCACTGCAGCCAAGAATGTTCCACAAGGACTAAACTTTATGCATGGAACATTGTGGTGTATCCCTTCAATTACTTTCCTTTCAGGTTTTTCAGCTAAGCCTAATTAATAATCCTAAAGATTGTATATATGAGTTAAGTCCCAAACAGATATTTTATGAGCATTTGACCCACAAGCAAGTAAAGCGCAGCCTTCCAACAAAAGGGCGTCAAGACTCCAAGTAGAACAATCTGAAATGTTTTCGTAGCGATTATCAAGACTAAGTGGCTATTACTTTAAATTATTTACATTGAAAACAGTTATTTTTCCTACCATATCTACTGTAACTAAGATTTCCCTATTTTTAAAATAAGCGAGTTTTAGCTAATTTATCATATTATCTCCTTAATCTTGCACTTAAAGAAGTTCATAATTTTGCTTAAAATCAATGCTACCATTCTCTGCAATCTTGTAACATTTAATTGAATATCCACAACCTACAAACAAACATTTGTTGATGTGAGAAACAGCTAATAAATTCATTCTATATGGTTCTATTTCAGGACAATTTGCAAGATCAGTTTCATAGCTCAGTGAAACTTAATATTTCTGAGTTAAGTTTTTGTAAAACTCTTCCTCATTCTATTATGACTGCTACTACTATGCAAACAGAGTCTGCATAAATCTTTAAAGATTAGAAATTTAACTCAATTTTCAATAAACTAGTTTAAATTTTTAAAAGTTATTTTTAACTAGTAAATCTGCCTTCCTTGCTTTTTTGAAAACAGTTTAATAAAAAAATATAAAAATTGCAAATAATTAATTGACTCTAATTTTTAATTTGTATTTGTGTATGAATGTAGGTAGGGATGTTTGTTTTTATGCTTTTCAAATTTTTTATAATTTATATAATTCTTTTTGATCATAATCAGCAGCTATTTATTTACTTGTACTTAAATCAAAAACATTAATTGCTTTTCTCATATTTTGTTGTTTATTATAAAAATATTAATCATTCTAATTTTTTAGTATTTATTTTCTATTTAATTATTATAAATATTATTATTGTTAAACATTAATTGTTTGGTTTTTTGTTTGTTGTTTTACATACTTATTGTTAAGCTTTTAAATTTGCAGAAATTTATTTTTTAATTGTTTAAGGAATAGATTAAGCACTGAGTAATATATAGTAATAGCTACATTTCAACTATTATTAAATACTCATCAAAAACATAAAAAGTAATATCAGATAAAATTTTTAAAAAGCTCCATATTTAATATTTGAATGGGTAACTCTTGTTCTTAAAAATATGGATAAAGTGTTAAAACTTAAGAATGTATGGAAATAATCTTAAGAGATCAGTTTTAAGAAGGTAGTCAGAATGATCTGTACGAACAATTAACAAAAACAATGAAGTAAAAAACAAAGTTTAAAATTCAAGAATAGGCATTTACTTGCTTCAAAACTTTAATCGAAATCAATACTTGTAGTACTAGCTCTACTATGGATGTAGAAATGGATGAGAGAAGTATTTTGAATTCTATTAATTCTAATGAAATTATTAGACATTACCAAGACTTTAACAATTACAAATATTCAATCTAGCAACTCGAATAAATATTAGAATCTCAAAAAATGTTTTCTGAAAAAGATGTTTAATTACTTTAGTAGCATATTGGGAAAGGATCGCAAGGTAGTGTTGAAATAAACTTTTTACAATTAAGTAAAGATCGTTTTTAAATTGAACCATAATTTATCCCTATTGCAACTAAAAAATTTGAAGATAAATTCTAATTTATTAGAGAGAGTGCTATTCTTACTCAATTAGATAAAAACATCAGACCTGTTCTAGCTTTTATAGGAAATAATAAATCAGAGATACATATGGAGCTATGCATGTGCACTTTAGGTTAATTCAAATCTTATATCCATAAAAACAACCTTGTTACAGATAATCTGTTGATTTCTCTACTCTTAAATCTTCTTCTTAAACTCTAATATCTCTTAAATAAGGGTATTTTTCATGGTGATATCAAGCCTGAAAATATAGCCATAACTCTTAGGTAAGGTCATGCAGCTGTTATATTTTTAGATTTTGGGGCATCGTCTTGGGATGCTGAAGATTATTTGAATTATTATACTCCTGCATTCTGCAAATTCGACATATTTTAAATGATTGACAGCGGATAAATTCTGAATAAAGATTAAATAAGATATGCAGAAATATTTAGTATATGTAGAACTATCTAATATGTTATGCTTCCCTAAGCATCAGAATCCCTCTTTAATTAAAAGAACATTTCTTAATTCATTCAATTATTTGAACATAAATTTCCTAGTACCATTACATTTCTCGAATGTATTCTACTCAATAATGTAAATAGCTAAATTAGTGAAAGTTAATTGCAAGTTTTATTATAAAACTTAAAAAATGTCACACATAATATAAATTTTGATGAGTAACAGCTATTTCAATAATCATCTATTATTAATCAAATATGAAATAAAAATAAAACAAAATGAATTTTATACTAAATAAAAGAAATCTAAATAAACAAATAAATAAAAATTTAATTAATTAAAAAAAATATTTTCAAATTATTTGTAAATAATAAAATGATAAAAATGCTTAATTATTTTTATATCAAAAATAAAAATTAACCTCATATGTAAATTATTTTACAATTCTATAATATAAAATCTAAAATTAATATTTGTATTTTGTATTAATCTTTTACTTTTGTTCTTTAAATTATCATTTTAATTTTAAGGAACATTTATTCTTTAAAAAATCAATCTGAACCTTTTTTTATGAATAATAAGCTTTTAATAATAAATAAGAGTTAAATTAAATTTATAGAGTGTAATCACACGTTAAATTATATTTATTTTTTTTATAATAAAACGATTCCTTGGCATCTTTTTTTTTTTAAATAAATATATTACAGAAATTTATTCTGTAAATATTCTACCCAATATAATTGTTAAGCCTTTATAGCTCAGCTGGGAGAGCGTAAGACTGAAGATCTTACGGTCCTCGGTTCGATCCCGAGTGAAGGCATTTTTTTATTTTGAATTTTGTGTTTTAAACTAAATATAATTTATTTAAATAAAAATTGTGTATTAAATTGAAAAAAATTACTTATTTTTCTAATACCCTAAGGTTATTTTATTTAGTTGCTACTTTTTTCATTATATAATAAATATATTTTCTTTAAAAATTTTATTTGCTTAAATCTAATTTATGATAAAGTTGATTTTTTAGTTTAGTATAAAGTTAATTTTTTAAATTTTTAATCAAACTTTAAATTTTTATTTTTGATACATTTATTTCATATTTAAAAATTATTCTGTCAAAATTCAAACTAATATTATTGTCAAGCCTTTATAGCTCAGCTGGGAGAGCGTAAGACTGAAGATCTTACGGTCCTCGGTTCGATCCCGAGTGAAGGCATTTTTTTTATTATTATGAAATCCTTTTTTATGTATTTTTTATGATCTCCAATTTATTCAATAATAATTAATTAATTAATTAATCTAAAAAATATTAAAATTGGTAAGTTCTTTCACCTTGAAAAATTCTTGAAGTTAAATAATTACAGACATATTTTTATACAAATTAATTTATTTTCTTAATATTTCCATTTAGAGATGATAAATTTTTTTTAAAGAGTATTATTTATTTATTAGTTTAGTAAAACAATTCGAATCTTCATCTTCTGAATTTTTTTTTTATTAAGTTTGTTCACTTATTTTATATTAATAAATACATGTAAGTTAAAAATACTAATACAAATAACAAGCAAAATCAACATTTTTTTTACAAAATTACATTTTAATTCAGTATCTTCGATAATTAACTTTATATGTCACTAGTTTTTATATTTTTTTGCTAATCATTCTAAATTTATCAAGTGTAACTTGCAGGACAATGCTATTATTATACTTTTTAATTAATAAAAAACTTAAAAATAAATTTTACCTGTTATCTAGACTAAATTAAATCAAACTTTTGCTTCTGCTGATACCTTTTGCCAACAAGATAAATCCCTCTTCTCCAAAATGATTATACCTATAAATAAATAGTATTAACAACTCAATATAGCTTAAAAAATAATATACATTAACTCTAAATTAAACCGTTTGAGGTTAGGGCATTATCCTATTCCAATTCCAAGTTACTGAGCTCCATTCATTCCAACTCTATTCGCTCTGTTATTTTTTCAATAAAAACTCATTATTTTTTAACCAAATATATAAATCAGCATTTACTTAAGAAATAATGTTAACTCTATTAGATTTTGACACATAGATATCGCTTAACTAAGCCTTACAGCACTTACTTCACTAATTTGATTGTATCTTTTAGTTAATATATTAGATTTATTTTAAAAATTTAAAACTATAAAAATAAATAAATTTCAAAAATATATATTTAAGGGTTTTTTGGCTTTTAGTAGATTAAACCGATTTTTTTACCTAAAAATCAATGCTTTGCCTTGTATTTTTAAATACCATAATTCCTCATTAATTAAGACAACCTTTAATTAAGGCCGTTTTAGAAAATTTTTGGAAACAAATATTTTTTACTTAATCGCTTAAAAATATAAAAAGGAATTTGAACCCCGTTTTATTAAAAAATGATAAATAAATTGTAAAAAATATACTCTAAAATTAAAACTATTTTGGTGAGCTTTAAGTGATTTGAAATTATTCCATCTGCTAATCCTATTAGACCTTAGTTTGTCAATTAACTTTCTCTTTAAGAATATTTTTTTTTAGGAATATTAAATAGAAAAATTTTTAAATACCTTAGATCAAAATAAAAAGACTCTAATTTACTAAGCATTGAAATTAATTATCCTAAATGCTTGGCTCCATCTTTGACAATACTATAACTTTATTGTGATTAAAAATGAAGTTTTAAATTAAATTAAAAACTTATGAAAATAAAAAACCTGAATGTTAAGCTTAGATAGGTAAGCTGCTCAAATTGTGAAAATACTTATTACATATAATTAAAGTCCTCTTCTTACAATTGACAATAGCTGTATTTTAGTAAGAATTAAGTATATTTTAAAAAATTTATTTATTTTTTTTAAAAATCAAAACCTAAATGATAAGGTTAAAGAAGTTAGATCTCTGCAATTAGAAATATGGTCACAAAACATCTTGACTCCATTTTAATCATATTTATTTGCTCTATTAATTAATTTGATTATTTTTTAAAAAGGTATATTATTGTTTTAAATATACGCCAAGTCCAAATTCAATTCTTTAAGTTATATACATTGACCTACAGCTTCACCTAAACTCATTAATCCTTGGTTACCAACTTTATTTATACTGTTTTATAATTTTAACATATACAAATCAATAAGTTTAAAAATGTAATTTTATTACCTTAATCCTAATTTTAATTTTTATGAGTTCAAGTGTTCTTTTTTAATTAATTAGCTTATCTAGATCAGATCTTCATCATTTAAATCATTAAAACTACAATATTAATTTTTTATATTTTATATTTTAATTTTATATAACATCTAATAAGAATTGATTACCCTAATCTGTCATCAAGACGAAATTGTTTTTTCTTTTATCTAAATTTAAAAAAATAATTTATCAACAGAAAGTTCTACAACTAAATGTACTTTTTCTTTGCAGTGCATTAATTACCCATGATCAATATATTTAAATATCAATATCTTAAAAATACTCTCTTTGTTTAAATACTTATTAATTTTTTGCCTATGTTTTCTTTTTTATCTTTTTTTTATTTTTACTAAATATTGATTTCAAAAAATTTTTATTAAAAAAAAATATTTAAGCTAACTTTTTCATCAACTAATAAAAATAGACAAATAAATTTTGCAAACCTTAAATTTTTACCTCAATTTATTTAAATAATTCAATCAAAACATCAATTCATGCTTTTTAAAAACGAAGTGATTGGAAAAATTATGAAATAAGTTTTTTAAATTTGAAGGATAATTAAAAGATCTAAAAAGCTTGAATGAATATGAATGGATGGATATATATATAGATAAAAATTTATTTTTAGAAAATTTACAACAGGAAAATTGTAAAAAAAATTGAAATAAAGAAAAAAAATAAAATAAAAATAAAATTAATACATAATTAAAAATCTCTTCTACAAAAAATAATTAGAAAGGAAATTTTTTAACAAATTTGAAACAGTTTTTTCATAAAATCAAATAGATATTTTGTTTAAACAGATTTTAAAAGCTAATTAAATAATAAGAATCATTATTTTATTTGATTAAGTTTAGTTAAGACTAGCTAGATATTCTTTTTTAAAAGCATCAAAGCTGATTAAGGTTGATCAAAGCAGATAAAATGACCTGACTCATATACTATGTCAAAAGTGAGGTTTTCAATTTATTTTGAGGAACTGATTTTATCTCCTTTACTGTTTAATATTGTTTGCATTTCCATAGATTTAAACTTTTCAGCATGAAGCCAATTTAGTCTATCTATCCATTGTTATTAGCTTTTGTAAGGAACAAGTAAATCCAAATCACCATTCATAATGTGAACGTGAATATTATTGTTTAAAAGAAACTCAATTTTAGGAGTGCTATCTTGAACAATATTCCAGTTTAGAAAATTGTAGCTTTCTTCAAAAAATTCGTTGTATGGTTCTTTGAGTGTAAGTTTAAACATATCACAGGTTTACTGCTAATTCATAAAAGCATCTAAATTAAAATTACTGAATTACTTATTGCAGGTTTTATAGTTATAGATTTTATCTGCAGATACATTTTTAAAAGTAAAGTTAAGATATTACTAGTAAACTTGTCGGAGAGTCAAGTTATCTTTAGAAGAAAGGGGAGATTTAAAAGCTTCAATTACTAGCAAATTGTTTTAATATTTTTCTTCAGTGATTAGATTTAAATCAAACAGGTATTGATTTTATTCTAACATTACATAAAAAGGCTATATGTTAGCATCCAAAAGCCCAACACCAACTAAATTAAATTAGTTTCCATCCTTAACAATTTTTTCTGCTATAGAAGGAATGTATTTACCAGCAAACGATTCTCCATATATGAAAAGAGGATTATCAGTTCTGCTTATCCCTAATTACTTCATACAACTTTTTTCATTATCATACAACTCAAGTAGAGCCAAACAAAACTAATTAGCTAGTTACTCTAACGTGGCAGGGATATCGTTTGCTATTTTAACATAAGATAGGCCTACACCAATAGGTTAGTCAATAAAGACCAAATTAAAATAATTTGTCCAAGAATTTTCATTTTTGATTTTTTTAAAAACATCCTTATTAACTTCTCTGATATATAAAGGGCCTATTCCATTGAAATTTGAATTCTAAGAAGACATACCAGGACCTCCACACAACCATATAATTGTAGGATATTTATTTAAGTCTTATTTTTTAATTCCTTTAGCACCATAGAATAAATATCCAATACAAGAAGGATATGTTGAAGATTTTATTTTTAAAAACCCTGAATAAACTTCCCCATCATATTCTTTTATCTTAGCTTTATTGCACTCTGTTTCATAAGTTTCTGAATATGTTGGCTTTTACTGCTTGTCTGTAATTCTAAATTGTTATTCAAACATAAAATTTAATTTTTTTTTGTTTTGGTTTGATGTAAATTTTTTATACATAAAATGCCAAAAAAATTTATTATTAAAAATTAGTCAAAAATAAATTATTTTTTTTAATTATATATTTAAAATTTTTTGATTAATTTAATGAAAGAAATTATTCATATAATTAAAAATTTATTTGCAAATTTTAAAAAATGTTTTTTTTTTAAAAGATTAAATTAAGAACTTAATAGTTCTTCATTTTAAGATTTAATTTAAAAATTATCTTTATAAATAGTGAAAATTTAATTAATTTTATAATAATAGTTGATTTCAAAAAAAAAAAATAGCAAAGTTTGAAGGTTTAATAAATTTTGCAGATTTAGACTTAACTAGATTTAAAGAAGATAAATTTTATATTTGAGCTTAAAATTTCTTCATTTTATGATTAAATTTAAAATTTACCCTATGATCTTCCTTAGAAATTGATTCATTTTTTTATTTTCTTATTTCTTAAGATTTTTATTTCAATTTAAACAATTTAAATTTTATACCATCTAAAAAATATTATTTAATATTAATTGTCTGTCTATCTAGCTTTCTTTGTATTATAAATATTAAATAATTTAAATATCTTTTTAAGAATTATTTAACTATGATTTTGATATACATTTATTTCTTTTATATAATTTTGCCTTATTTTTATTTATTACATTTATATTTGCTCTTATAAAATTCACATATTTATATAATTTTTTTTACATTTAAAATATATTTATTTTTTCAATTTTTTAGCTTTAAATAGCTTTCTTATTTAAAATGCTAAAAAAAATTAATTAATTACATTTGCTTTAATTAATTAAGTTTTTTAATATATTATTTGATTGTTGTTTAGTTATTTACCATAATTAATATCAAATGATTAAACTTATGTAAGTTCACTTATTTTCCTAATTTTTATTAAGAATATAAATTTACACTATAAATTATAAATAATTAACATATCATAATTTAAACAATAGCTTTAATTAAGTTTGGCTTCATAATATTAATTTAAATTCCTAGAAAAAATATTAATATATATTTGCTTTTAAACTTTTTTTTTGAATTTTCTATCCTCATTCATTTGAAATGACTATTCCTATCTATGTTTGTTTTTAATATTCTAAAAATTAATTGATATTAAACTAAATTTTTCAATTTAGCAATATAAATATTCAAATAATTAATTTAAAAATATTTTATGTTCAAACAAACTATTTTGTTTTAGGATCAAATATATATTTTGAATTAACATTTTTTAATAGAAAAAGGATTTAAATTTTTGAAAAACTAACTAATGAAACAATTTAATAAAATACTTAATATATAAATGATGGAGAAGACATATGTATGTATTATTTTATAAATATAAGTTATTATTGAAAATATAATTTAATTTTTTATAGTTTATTTTTTAATGGTATTCAATATATTTATTTTAAATCAAACTATTCAAAGTTAGATTAAGGCCTTGCTAGCTTACTTTAAGATTTCAGATTCTGGGTTTTAACTGATATGAGTTTTTATTCTATTAACAGCTTCGAGGGCTAAGCTATTAACATTAGCATTGCTGCAAATAATAGGATTGTTTTCTTGTAATAATTTAAGAAGTAATTCATGTAAATTTTAAGCTTCAACAACATCTTCTTTCAAAGGTAAACGAGGTAAACATTTAGATAAGACTTCAGATCTGGTGGCTTCATCTTGAATTTAGAATACAGCAATCTTGAATAAAGATGCCAAAATATTTTCGAAGACACAAGCAACTTCTGGTTATTAGAATGCAGGGTTAGTGAACAAGCCAGATAAAATAGTAAGTGAGTCTTGGTAGAATTGTTAGAATTAAGCATGAGTGGATCTCTTGGCAACAACTCCTAAACCAAATACAGCAGTTTACTTTATATCGTTGTTTTCATAATCCTTAGCATAATCTAAATATTTCTTGGCCATATCAACGTAGGCTCTTTAGAAAATCTATTTTAAATATTTAGTTAATTTAATATGTATTTTATTTGAAAAAAATATACAGGCTCAGAACAGTATTAGAATAATTCACTGAAGACGCAAAGTGCGAGGTTGATTTCGTTGTCAGAGCAGGTTTCTTTAGTGAAGGCAGCATAGTAATCAGGTAAAAAGTTATTTACAATGACGGCTTCTAAAGTAGGGAAGAGCTTAACAGTTTAAGGAATGAAATCGAGCATGCCTTTATTTTTTATAATAAAATTAAAATAAATAATTTTTACTCTTGAAATAATATTTTTTTACCATTTAAAATGGAGTTAGCTTCATCGTATTGTTCTTCGAAGAGAGCTTAAGCATCATCGTCCATGTCTTCGTTAGCAAATTACTTGATAACTTATTTTTTAAGATCAGCAGCGATCTTCAAAGATTAAGCTGCTTATTGAGTGATCTTTTCAACAACTTCAAGATTGATGCCAGAATTGTTGACAAAAGTTTTATAGCATTCAGCAATATTAACAATAAGAATGTAAACATCATCGGCATTGCTTTAAGAAACAGAGTTAGTTAAAAGTTGTAATAAAGTAGGAGCAATGTTGTTAAAAATTGCAGATATTTTAGCTTGGTCATTTCCACAAGCAGCCATCAAACACTTAAAAGTCTTAATACAAGTTTCAGAGATATCTCTAGAGTGCTTGAAACTGATGTGCTTAGTGACGATTTCCAAAGATTATTCAACATAAGGAAGGAATGCAGTCTTGGTAGCATCAGCAACAGCGTATAAAGTATGGAAAGCTTCAATCTTTTATTCTAAAGCAGCCATATTCAATTATAAAGTCTTCATGCCGCCCAACAAACCTAAATCAAAATTGTACTTAACGAATTTGCTCTTGTCATAATCTTCCTTTTAAGTAGCACCATCGATAACATCTTCAGCAACAAGATCAATGCTGATGCTGGCACCTTGAAGGATCTTCTAAATAATAGCAGGTAAAAACTTGGAGAAACCTTCTTTCATAGCATCAGCAATTTGTGCGTAGACAACTAAAATGGGTGAGTGGTGAGGATCATCCTTTTCCATCTTTGCATCATTTTACATAGAAAGGAGAGCATTCATGATAATTTCACTGTCTCTTAGGAAGAGTTCTTTGTTTTTGCGAACAGCAGTTAATAGGTATCCCATGCATTCAATAGTGTGAGTACGGATACTAATTTATTGAGCATTAGTGGCAGGTAAAGTTTGGATGAGAGTCTATAAACCAGGCATGAAATTATTGTAGTACTTAACAAATTCAGTTTCTAAAGTAACAGCAACAGTAGAAAGACAAATCAAAGTTTCTTCTAAAGTTCTTTGATTGTTTTCGCTCAAACATTTTTCGAAAGTTTAAGAGACACCTTATAACAACTTATCAGCATAAGTTTTGATAATTTCGCAGTCTTCGTCTTATTCAATCAATTCCTTGCAGAAATTGATGATAGATGAAATACTTCTGTGTTTCAACTTTGAGTTAGTGCTCTCTAAGTTCTTCAAGATGAAGTTCAAAATAAGATCTCCGTGGTTTTGTTGAATATCAGGCTATTTTAATGAAGAAAATATTTTTTAATTTAAATTTTGTATTTTTTTCATAAATTTTTTATTTCTTTTTTATTAAGTTTTATTTCAAAACTAAAGCAAATTTATCTTAAAAAATGCTAATTTTTTGTTAAAGTCTAAAATTTCGTTTAATTAAACCATTTTTATCAAAATTGCTTAAATTAATTTTGTGCTAAAATTTTTAATTTATCAAAATTTTTTACTATCGTTTTAGTTTTATTATAATTCTAATTTTTTTCAATTTTTGTTTGTAAAAATGTTTTAGATAAAATGTTTACTGTGAATTCAGTGCATAAAAGGGAGTAAGCTGTTAAGACGCTATATTAGACTCTTGGGTGAGGATTTGATTCTTGAGATTGAACCATACTATTATATTTTTATTTTTAATTTAATTAAGTTTAAGATAATAAAAATGTATTACGCGACAATTTGGGGTAAATCATTCTTGAAGTTCTCAGCTGTGCCTTCAGTTAAGTTAGCAATTGCAACTAAACCAGCATGAATAGTATTCCAGCTACCAGCAGCAATACATTCTTTAATTAAAGGAATGAAAATTGGAAGCATGTACTTGTTTGTCAATTCGTAACCAATTTTAGCAAGGGTTTCTTCAGCAGCACTTGCAGGATCATTTTTTGAGAGAGCTTCATCGTCTAATTCTTCAGTCCATTCTTCTAAGCTAAGGCTGTCTACTTCAGCCATCATCTTGATAAGGGCAGGAGCTGTCTTAGTTTTGAAGATGTCTCCTTTTCTAACTTAGGCACTCTAGCTTGAGCAAATTGAAAGAATGCCAGATAAACCTTGTTTAATTTATTAAATGAATTTTATAAATTAAATTAAATTAAATTCAATTCAATTTTTAATTTGATTATTTTTTTATGATATTTAAATTGCTATTTTTTTTTTTTTTGCTTATGTTTATGGAGAGATTTCTAAAAATAAATTAGATGAATTATGAATCAATTTGTAAATTTTAAATAAATAAATAATTATTCTTTCTATATTCAGATATAACATTTTTTTGTTATTGATTCATATTAATCAAAAGGAAGAATTTTTTCTTTTTTGCTTTCTTTAGTTGAATATTCTGATTGGCTATTTTAAAATAATAAATATCTAATTTGCTTTACCTTTAATTCTAAGAGAGTCTGAAAGTTGCTTGGTTGAAATAATTTCAGTAAATAAGTTCAATAATTCGTAAGTAATGGGCTTAACGAATTTAGGGTGAATGTCAATCAAATCAACCAAAGAGTTCAAGGAAGTAGATCCGGCTTCTTCATCAGCTTAGATGCATTCAACACACTTGCTAATTAAAGTAGGGAAAACGCCTTCGAAGTTCTTCAAAAGACCTTCTTCTTCAATAGAACAGAGGAAACCAGTCAAGCTCTTGAAAGTTTCAGCTCTTACCTATGATAAAAAATAAAATTTTAATAAAAACACATCTTTTTTGCAAGCATTTTTCATTTTATTGTAAAGATTTTAATAGGAATAAACTAATTATTCTAAAACAAATCTTTTATGTGAAAATCATATTACAATAGAGAGAACAATCAATAAAGTAAGTATTAAATCTACTTTTTTAAGAATTTAAAATATTTAATGTTCAATTACCTTAACATCAGAGTCTTCCATGAACTTTGAGAAGATTGCAGAGAGTTCTCCTGAATATTTCATGAGTTCTTCATCATTAAAAGAGTATTCACAAATTATTTCTATGAGATACATAAGACCAATCTTTAAGTTAGAAGTGGTAGCTTGAGAGAACTTTTAAATAAGTTGCATTAATTGACCTAAGCCATTCTTGTTGGTATAGAGCTTAACCAAAATTTCGCAAGCTCTCTTAATGTAGAGGGTTTTACGATTTTCGTTGATGGATTATTCTACCTTCTAAACTATTTCTCCTAGAATATTATCGGAAATCTTTTATAAATTTTCATCCTTATCAATGTATTGCTTTTTCAATAACAAAGCAGCTAATTCGCAGAGCTTTATTTAAGTTTTATAAAATGAATGATTGATTATCTAAAAAAAAGAGGAGAAACTAGCATAATGGGAGAAAAGAATTAATTATTTACTTTTTCGTCTTGTAAGTCTAGGGCTGAAAGATATTGCTAGATGCCACCTTAGAAATCTTTTTCAGGGATAGAGTTGAGGAATTGTTCAGCTTGAGATCTTGCATTCAAGTCGTTAGCAGAAAGGAAAGTCTGAAGAGCTTCTGAGATATTGCTAAAAGACATTTTAACTTAATATTATTTTTGTTTTTATTTTGATATATTTATTTCGCGGAATTATTCAACTTTTTAGGCTAAATTAAACTTTTTGATTTTATTTTTTTATAAGATTTGATTTTTTTTGATGAGATATGTAAACATAAAAATACTCACACATTATTCAGCTCATTAAATTATTGATTAAAATTTAAGAATTTTTTGATTTAATTACAAATTAACTAAATCATTTATGCCAAACTCATTCCCGCACACTCCATCATAATCAAATCGCTTCATTTTTTGGAGGGATATTTATTTTCCTCTTCTTTTGCTTTGTTTAAATAAATTCAATTGATAATAATCTTAATTATACATATCTCACTTAGTATATTGAAAGATATTTAAATTAATCTACATATTATCAACCAACACAACAAGATAAATGCTACTATAAAATTTATTACTGGATTATTTTTTTAATTCTTTAAACATTCATTCTTTATATTTCAAATTTTATCAAACAAATAAAACAAGAGAAAAGTTTATTTGCTAAGACTAATCAGTTTTTTTTATATTTTTTTTTTAAATAATTTTGTTGAAAGTGCCTAGTTATTATTTTGAACCTAATAAATTGATAAATAAATAATTTAATCCCAATATTTTTAATAAATAAAAATGTCTCAATAAGCATTTAATTTTAAAATTAATATTTATCATTTAGACTATGATTTTTTAGTATAAAATTTAGTATTTAAACATATAGTATTTCATCAATAAATAAAATAATAAGTATTTAGCATCAATTTCTGAAGAAATATAACATTCAAGAAAAATATTTCAAGTAATAACTAGAATTTTAAAAATATCTTTAATAAAAATAAAATATACTAATATTTAATAAAACAAATAAATTCTTTGAACATTATTTTTTTCAATTATTAAATTAAGATCAAATTTTGATAAGATTGAATACTATTTAAATTAATACAAACTGAAATGGTATAAATATTAGAGTGTTAATTTGTCTTAAAGTTATTAAATCGGTCTTACTAGTTCTTTTTTTAAAATGATCTATTTTAAAAAGTTAATTGCTTAATTAACCTGAAAATAATAAATTTATTTTAGCATAATAATCAGTTTAAAGAAAAAAAATAACTATTAAAATTGAGTTAAAATATTTTTATATATCAGATATTTATGTATATAATTAACTATTTAAATATATTAAAATTAAATAATTAATATTATTTTTTATCAATTTAATATGGTTTTTAAAATGATAAATTATTTCCTATAAAATGCTAAAAATAGGCTTTTACTTAAATTTTTTTCACTGAGCTAAAAAAACTATCCAAATATTTAAAAATTTTGTAAATTGAGGTTGATCTACTCCTGCTCAGTTATGGTTCAGTTCATCAGTTAGGTTTAAATTATAACTGATTTGTCTTATTTATAGAGAAATTACATAATTAATTAAATTGAGTTAGAAAGATAAAAACTAATTTAATGTATTAAATTTCTCTATGAGTATTTAGCTAAAAATACAGCTAAATTTTTAGATTTAAATATTATTTTATATTTATAAAAATTTGATTGATTAATAAATATTAAATCTATTGAAGAATATAATCTAAATATGAGCTTAAATGAGAAATATTTCATTAAAATTAAACATTTCCAATCAAAATAATTTTGATAAAAAATAAAATTTATTTATTTTTTAATAATATAATTTTTAAAATAAAACATATTTTATAATTAAAATTTTGACTGAAGCTATTCTTTTTAAATACTAATTTTTATTTATTGAAATTAAAAAAAACATTAACTTAATAGTTAATTTTTTATTGAATAAAAAAGTCTAATTAAGTTAATAATAATTTTTTTAAGCAAAAAAAATAATCAATGAAATTAATTTATAAATAAATAACTAAAGATTTTAATTTAAAAAATTAATAAAGTAAGTAAATCAATAATTGAAGTAAAGAGTTACAAATAAATTTATTATGAATTAAATAAAAAATATTTAATTGATATATTATAAATTTAAAGTAAATCATCATCTAATAACACTCGATAATAATAAAAATTTAAATATTAAATTAATTTTATAATTATGTAAAAAAAATTATTTTAAGTCTTAAAATTTTGCTTTCTCAGATATAAATTTACTTATCAAAAATAAAATTAAACGAAATTATAAATTTAAGTTTACAAAGTAATAAATTTTTATTTTTTCTCAAAGAAAATAGAAAAATTCTTTTTAAAATTCATAATAGATAGATAGAATGGATCAAATAATAAAAATTCTAATTTTAGAATTTAAATTTGCATCTGATTAAATTAATTTGGCCAAATATAAATTTATGAATTGAAATAATAACATTAAAATTGAATGTTCTTGATCACTTTAAAATGGCATATTTTCAGAGAAACTTTATAACAAATTATTTGGTCAGAAAAATCGATTTGATTTTGAGAAAGAAATTTTAGAGTATTTGAATGCTAGACAATTTACTATTTTTTTGTTTATAACTTAAAAATTTTTATTAAACACGTACGTCATAATTAAAAATTAAAAAGATATGTTTTTTTTAAATTATTCGATTTATTTATGAAAATATCAATTAATTATTGAGTTTTTTATTTTACTCATTCGCAAATCTTTTTACAATCTTAGAAAAGATATTTAGGAATAATTAATTAATTTATTATTTATTTGTCTATTAAATTTAAATTTTACAATTAATTTTAAAATTTGGTTTGTTAATTTAGAAGCGATAAATAAACAAATAAATGAGTTCATTCATTCATGATATTAATTTATTTGATGAAATTAATTAAAGCAATACAAATAATAAGTTTTATTGATAAATTTAATTCTTGGTTTTAAACCAAATATTTTTTATGAATGTGTTTTGTATGTTTACATGTATTTTCATTTACTTTAGAGACGCTAAAGAAACATCTTTTTTGTTAGTATCTCTTTTACAAAAGCAAAATTTAAAGTCAAGTGCTTTTTTATCAATATTCAACGATAGAATCAAACTCCTTAAAGATTTTGGCATAAGTTTTAGAATAAAATCCTGCATTTTGCTTAAGACATTGTGCTAATTTTTCGTTGAGCATGCTATAGCATTCTATTTAATAAAAGCAAATATTCTAATATCGCTTACAAATTGTAAATAAATAAAATTCTAATATCAAAAATAAAATACTTTTATTTTATTGAAATTTAATGCAAAAATAAACTCTAAATATTCTAATATCAAGTGAATTTAAAACGTAAAATTTAGTTTTATTTATTTTATAGCGATTGAAGAGGTTTTCTTGATATTAAAATTCTTTTTAATTCTAAAAAATAAAATGGAATTGTTTATATATTTATACATTTAGTGTCTAGATTGACAGATGTGCATTTGGATTCTTCTCTTTAAAATAAGTCCTAATTAATAATAGAAAATATTTTTTAACAATTAAAGCTATTTAGGTATTTAAAATGAAAGAAGCTGATAATATTTTTTAAAGGCCTTTTTAAAATATCCTTCTATTGTTTAAAGAAACTCTACTTATTCTATAAGAGAGTATAAAAGCAAATTTATTTATATTTACTTCGCAATTTTATAGTTTTTCTCCTGTGATTTTTTTAAAGGTCAAATAAGGTCTTAGGCAAGATCTAGCGCATGATTCTGACTCCTTAATGCTAAGGGCTTCATTTGCATAGCACTTAACTTAGCATTCGTGAGTTATTTTCTAAATATAATTGGAAAATTCAGTTTATTTGTTGAAATTTAAACAAAAAAAACCATAACATAAAATCTTATTTCAACTCTTTATGGCATTTTGATAATATGGTGGGGGATTTTAAAAACTGCCTAAGATAATGAGAACAAGAAGAAAAAACCTTAGAAAGATAAGATTTTTATAGCATTAAATACCAACAATTAAAATAAACCATTTTTAAATATAAAATGTTGATGAATATTTAGTAAATTTTAAAAAAGCTGTCACAAAATTTCATACTTTTAAAAGTTTGTATTCACTTGTATAATCGTTGAAAAAATTGGCGTATTTTGCAGATTTTTCTTTGTATGCTTCCTTTATTGCAATTTAAATATCTGTGGTTTGCTAAAAATGTTCATGTTGTTGAGGAGCAACATACTCGGGTATTGTTTATTGCATATTTGCTTGTTGATTGGATTAAAATTCCTATTAGTTAGTTGAAGATTGGCTAGACATGTGTTATTTATTAATTCTTGGTGAAACAGATGGAATTATTAATAGTACTACTTCAAAATATCAAAACTCAAATAAATTATGAATTCTTTACAAAAAGTCAATTATTCATTCAAATACTTCTTTTTTAGAAAGTAAGTATCATCACTATAAAATAAATTTATTTGCAAATGAAATTTAAAGATTGTTTGATTGCAAGATAGATGGTGAGCGAATAACTCAATAAGACTAAAAAATTAGATGCTTTTAATCATATTTTTTATATTTGTAGAAGAAAAAATTCTAAAAAAATACGAAAGTAATAGAAAAAAAATTTAAACTTCCTTAATAATTCTAAATTTCTCACAAAAGATTTTTTTTTTTTCGTTGGTTTAGTCTAAAATTCTATTAAAAAGAAATAAAAGTGTATTGTCAAATATATAATTTGATCGATAATGCTTCTATTTTGGAATTTAAAATATATTGTATGTTGTCACATACTATTTGCTATGTCATGCTTTTATTACTGATATCATGTCTTCTTTTTTTAGTTCATAAATAACCTAAAAACTCAATCCATATTTGTTAGTAATTAGCTTTTACAACTGTTTTATATATGCAAAATATTATATTTACTTATACTATTTATATCTAAAAAAGCCTGCTTTTTAAATATTTCTATTATTTTTCCCACAAGTTTTTGGATTCTCAATAACAAACTTTAATACAAAAATTCAAATTTTCTAAAAAAAGTTAGCTATTATTGATTTTGTTTGCACTCATTCATTCTATTTTAAATATAGAAGACTGAAGGAGTTTTAAAAATATTTTTATTTTATGAATTGTTTTTGCTTTTTTTAATTTTAAATTCTATTTTTTGCTTCAGCTTTGGCTTATCAAATAACTATACAATAAATGCGAAGTTTTTCTTATGAGTAAGGATTTATTTTTTCAGTTTGTATTTTGAATTTTTTATGAGATTGTGTCATAAACTGCTTATGCTATGGCTTCTTTTGCTTGTTTTATACTTTGAGTGGACAGACATATCACTAATATGACCTTTTTATAAATATCTAGAATGAAAAATATGGAAATAAGGTGAAGCTTTTAAATGTGGAGTGGTGGAAAGTAAAGAAGATAAAAATGTCAAAAGATTAAGAATTTTAATATGTTAAAAAGAATTATTGATATTAAAATTAAGAAGAGAGATGATAGATGCCGATTATGCAGTGAAAAGATTGAAAATAATTAAAGGAGGTATTACAAAATTAAAATTTAGATGCTAATTAATGGAAGTGAAGAAAGAAAAAGAAGCAGTAAAAAATATTTTTAAATAAATTTGTTATTAAGAAAAAGATTCGATTAGAAAGTTAGAAGGTTAGAATGTTAGATATTACTTCGATTATTAATAAATTGGAAGGAGTTAAGAGAAGATACAGAGAATTATGAATGAAATCAAATTAAAAGTAGAAGCGAAGGATTCTAGAAGTGGTGCAAAAGTTAATTGATTATTAACTGGCGAAGAAAGATATGAATCTTCTCGAATAACAAAGAGACTTGAATTTTTTAAATTTTCAAAAGTTAAAGATATAGTGAATAGTCATAATTAATTAAATTAATAAAAAATCCTAATTTCTTTCTCCAAAAAGAATTTAAAAACAAACAAAATCAAGCAAAATAAACATAATAAATAAAAATGGCTGACAAGAAAGCTGAAGGTGGTATCGGTATCGGTATCGATTTAGGTACTACTTACTCCTGCGTTGGTGTTTTCATTAACGACAGAGTTGAAATCATTGCTAACGATTAAGGTAACAGAACCACTCCCTCTTACGTTGCATTCACCGAAACTGAAAGACTTATTGGTGATGCCGCCAAGAACTAAGTTGCTAGAAATCCTACCAACACCGTTTTTGATGCCAAGAGACTTATCGGTAGAAAGTTCAATGAAACCGTCGTCCAAAAGGATATCAAGTTATGGCCCTTCAAGGTTGAAGCTGGTCCTGATGACAAGCCCAAGATCGTCGTTAAGCACAAAGGTGAAGTCAAGAAGTTCCACGCTGAAGAAATCTCTTCCATGGTTCTCGTTAAGATGAGAGAAATCGCTGAAGCCTTCTTGACCAAGTAAATCAAGAACGCCGTCATTACCGTCCCTGCTTACTTCAATGACTCCCAAAGACAAGCTACCAAGGATGCTGGTGCCATCGCTGGTTTGAACGTTTTGAGAATCATCAACGAACCCACTGCCGCCGCTATTGCTTACGGTTTGGACAAGAAGGGTCAAGGTGAAAAGAACGTCCTCATCTTCGATTTGGGTGGTGGTACTTTCGATGTCTCCCTCCTTACTCTTGATGACGGTATCTTCGAAGTCAAGGCCACTGCTGGTGATACTCACTTGGGTGGTGAAGATTTCGATAACAAGCTCGTCGAATTCTGCGCTGCTGACTTCTTAAAGAAGAAGAACATCGATATCAGAGAAAACCCCAGAGCCATGAGAAGATTAAGAACTCAATGCGAAAGAGCTAAAAGAATTCTTTCTTCTTCTGCTCAAGCCACCATCGAAGTCGATGCTTTGGCTGATTCCGAAGATTTCATGATGGTCATCTCCAGACCCAAATTCGAAGAATTATGTCTTTCTATGTTCAAGGAATGTATCCCCCCTGTCGAAAAGGTCCTCAAGGACTCCGGTATGGCCAAGAACCAAGTCCACGAAGTCGTCCTCGTCGGTGGTTCCACTCGTATCCCCAAGGTCATCCAACTCATTACCGAATTCTTCAACGGTAAGGAACCCAACAGATCCATCAACCCCGATGAAGCCGTCGCTTACGGTGCTGCCATTCAAGCTGCTATCTTGACTGGTTCTGGTTCTGAACACATCCAAGACGTCCTTCTTCTCGACGTTACCCCTCTTTCCATGGGTATCGAAACTGCTGGTCAAGTCATGACTGTCTTGATCCCCAGAAACACCACCATCCCCACCAAGAAGTCCCAAGTCTTCACCACTTATGCTGATAACCAACCTGGTGTCCTCATTCAAGTCTTCGAAGGTGAAAGACCCATGACCAAGGATAACCATCTCTTGGGTAAGTTCAACCTCGACGGTATTGCCCCTGCTCCCAGAGGTGTTCCTCAAATCGAAGTCTCCTTCGATATTGATGAAAACGGTATCCTCAACGTTACTGCCACTGATAAGGGTACTTCCAAGTCCAACAAGATTACCATCACCAACCAAAAGGGTAGATTATCCCAAGATGAAATCGACAGACTTATCAAGGAAGCTGAAAAATTCAAGGGTGAAGATGAAGCCTTAAAGAAGAAGGTTGAAGCCAAGAACGGTCTTGAAAACTACACCTACTCCATCAGAAACTCCCTTAAGGACGAAAAGCTTAAGGACAAGTTCTCTGCTGAAGAAAGAGAAAAGGTTCAAAAGCTCGTCGACGAAACCTCCAAGTGGCTCGAAGAAAACCACAATGCTGAAGCTGAAGAATACAGCCACAAGCAAAAGGCTTTGGAAGAAGTCTTCAACCCCATCATGATGAGAGTCTACCAATCTACTGGTGGTGTTCCCCCTGGTGCTGATATGGGTGGTGCTGGTTTCCCTGGCAGCGGCTCTGCTCCCACTGGTGGTGCCTCCAACGTCGATGAAGTCGATTGAAAAACCAATTCAACTTAATTCATAACAAAATATTATTTTAATTTTTCTCTTCTCTATAAACTCAATTTAATCCTTTTAATGTAATTACTTGTGCATATAATGTCTATGTGTAAGAATATAATAATTAATTAATTATTATGTCAAAATTAATCAAACTCTTCATTTCTTATTTCCCTTTTTAGAATTTTCATTCGGAATTTATTGCACTCATATTAATTTTAAATTACTTAATATAAATCAATCAATTTATCATTCCAAAATAAAAGGAAAGAGCACTATTTACTCCAAACATAAATTAAAATCTAACTATGCTCATTTAGATTTTTATTTATTTTTCTATTCATTCATTTTAAATTTCAACAACAGTTTTTATAAAAAATAATTCAATTTTAAAAATAATTTTAGATATTGGTAATAAAAAAGTTTGATAATCAAAATAATTCATTTCTTAGTGACTTACAAAAAGCAAATATAAATCAAAATCTTTTTTTAAAAAAAAAAACATTAACAACCCATAAGGTAAATTAAAATTATTGAGTTAATATGGATTTATTTATCATTAATATTTTTCTCTTCAAACATTTAATTTGATTTTATAAAAAAAATCTTAAAATAGTTTATTTTATTTATTAATTAATCTAAAACTTTTAATTTCATGATGAATTTATTAAAATTAATTGGTTTTATAAGTTAACTTAAGATAAAAATATTTGTTTTATTTTATATTTTATTTATATTATTCCTTTTACATAAAAATTTTAAATACAAATTTGTGATTATCATAATAAATATATTTGAAAAATTAGTTAAATTTTTCTAGCTATAAATAATATTTTAGTTATAATTAATATTTTGTATTAATTATGAAGAGCATTAATTTTTTAATTATCATTTCTCTATTTATTTTACATCAAAATGCCAAATATTGTCTTGCATATATTCTATTTACTAAATCTAATAATTTTAGATAAAATTTTGAGATTAGCATTATAAATTTATATCAAATATTTCAGAGGAAAAAAGAATATTTTTATTATTATTAATATTTTGTATTATTTATGAACTACATAATTTTTAAACTCTAGGTTGCATTTATTTACTCTATTTAATTTGTTTAATGTCAAAATTGCAAATATTTTACTATATTTATTATACTAATACCTTATAATTTTGTTTATGTTCTATTTTTAATACTAATAACAATTTTAAAAAAATTTATTTCATTTTTCGTTTAAAAATGATGCCATAATTTATTATTTATAATATTGTTGATATTTTAAAAAATTAGAATTCAAATGAAGTGAAAATAAAATAAATTATGAGAAATAAAAAAAGATTTAACTAAATACAATGCATTTATTTATAATTAAAATAATTTACAAATCTATATAAATATAATTAGCTTAATGTTAAATAAATGTTAAAACACTATTTATTTAGTATAACTAAGTATAACTAACTAACTATCTAGCAACAAGCATCAGTTATTTCTTTTGAGAGATTCAATTTATTGTCTAAGGGATTCGTTTTTCTAGTTTTGTTCTTTAAGCTATAATTTTATTGTTGAGTAATTATCGCTATTTTAAATATGCTTTTCTTTTAGTTTTTCGATTTCATCATTAATTTTTTTGATTTACTCCTTGTATTCTTCGATTCTTTTGATTTCTTGTTACTTTTGTTCCTTTGTATATTCTGAAATCTTTATGTATGAACTTAAACTTTCTTCTTATCTTTATAAATCCTTTAAATTCTAAAAAAATGTTTCTGAATCCCATCTCTTAATTTTAAGTTGTCTCAGTGTTTCATTGCATTTATTAATTTTATCTCTTAAGCTACAATATTCCTCTAAAAGACTTCTAGAGTAATTTACATCAGTTGGCTATAAATCTGTTTCAAAATAATTAAAATTCATCATTTTTTATGCAAATAAATATATATTTAATATAAAAAATTAAGGTAAATTTAGAATTTTACATTTTTTCTATTCATAGTACTATAGAGTTAGAGTATTTTACTCAACTAATTTTTTTATTTCAATAATTTATTTATTCTTAAAGTGTACTTTCATGCACATCTTCTTCTCCCTCAACTGTAAATATTCATAAAAAAATCAATATTTTTCTATTCAACTACAATAAATTACTTATGCATCTCTAAATTCCTTTTCTTTCTAATCGAATTTCTCCTATCTAATCTTGTCTAATATTTTACAAATATAAATTATTTTAATCACACATTATAAATAAAATTCTAAATAAAATGATCAGCCAAGCTTATATTTAATTTATAAAGAACGCATAAAAGTTTACCTTCATCAATTTCTTCTACCATACTCTTCTAATTTTATTAGGCTTTTTATTGATTATTTTCTGATTATGTATCAATATTATTTGCATTTTAAAGCTCTAATTCCATTTACTAAACTTATCTTCTTTATTCATTTCCATAACTATAATCCTAGTTATTATTCTATCTATTTTCAGTATCTTGCTACTAGTTACCTTCGTCTTAATCAATATTGTATAAAAGCATTTCTTAAATATTTATTTTACTTTGAACTAAAATTGTATTTTATAAACTAAAATATATATATGT
Organism: Tetrahymena thermophila SB210; assembly: GCF_000189635.1. NCBI lineage: Eukaryota > Ciliophora > Oligohymenophorea > Hymenostomatida > Tetrahymenidae > Tetrahymena > Tetrahymena thermophila. The sequence continues at coordinate 770,053 of NW_002476481.1, read as the reverse complement.
AATTGTCTAATTTCAATTAATTCAATAGCTATTAAAAATATATCTAAATTTTCCTTTTGATCAAATATATGTTTATTTGCTTATTTATTTACCTGTTAGTTGTTATTTTTTAAAAGCTAATTATAGCTTAAATATAATCAAATAAATCAATAAAATTTTAGCATAATATTCTAATTTATAAATAAAAATATCTAGTAAAGTTTTTTCAATAAAGAATAAATTATTTTTTTAAATTAGATTTAAATTAAAAAAGTGCTAGCATTTTATAAATAAAATATTGATATATTATTTTTAAATTTTGATCACAAAAAATAATTTCTTTATTCTCAATTTTCTTATTTTTATTTCTCAATAAAATATTTATGTGTTTAATAAAATGGAATTAAAAAAAAATATAAGCTTTAAATATAAAATAATTATTTTTATGCTCTAGCTCTTTTAAGGTAAGATTATCAAGATCGTCCATCCCCAATTTACAAAAGTAAAAACTAAAAAGAAAAATAAATTAAATTCAAAAAAATATATTTTATAAATCATCATTAACTGAATATAAATAAATTTAATGTTTTTTAATAAAACAAAATCATCAAAAGAATGAATACCTTACCTTGATTTAAATTAAAAAATATTACTTTGATGATGTAAATAACTCTTTTAAAATAAGATCATTCCAAATTTATAAAATTAAAAACTAATAATAAGCATAAATGAAAAAAAAGATATTTATAAACACGCATTAAAAAATATTAATTGAATAAAAATAAATGTATTGCTTTTAATTGAATAAATTTATCAAAAAAAATATCTAACTTTAAATTTAAAATTTCATAAATAACTCTTTTAAAACAAGACCATTCCAAAAGTAAAAACTAACAACAAAATTTAATAGCATATTAAAAAATATTAATTGAATAAAAATAAATATTTTTGCTTTTTAATTGAATAGAGTTATATTTTATTGATTTTTTAAATGTTCTAAGCTTATAAGCATTGTCACATATTTAAAAATCTAAATAATATTAAAAATATTAACTTTTCTGCATAAGAAAGATTGATTGCAAAAGTGAAAGAAAGGTAAAGCAAACTTAAATGAATGAATACACATACATAAGTAAATAAATACACACGCACAAATAATCAATAAATAAATAAGAACTATTTTAATTTTATTTTAGTTATTTATTTTTTTATATATTTTTGATTAATTAATTTTCTTATTTTAGTAATTTAAAGGTTAAATGAGCGGTTTATTATTTAACTAAAGAAATAGTTATGAATGAATATTTCTTTCTTTCATACTTGATTAGAAATTATTATAAAAATTTATTCATTTGCTTATTTTTCACTTGAAAAGATGCGTTTGTTTGTTTACTCATAACTTAAACTCTATCTCTTACGTTTTAAAATTTTAATTATTTTTTTATTTGGATTTTTATTGTTCATAGACATACGTGCTCAGTCATCGTCTGAGTAATCGGAGTCACCTCTTTGACCTAAATTCAAATTAAATCCTTTTTCTTCTTTATTTAATGGCTTGATTACTCCTGATTTAACAATTCTTCTTGTGAGTTCAAGAGTGGTGAAGTCATCCTTAGCACCCAATTCACCAAAACCTACAATTCTATCCTTGGCGACACCATCAACAAAACATACGATAGTAGGGAGAGTTCTAATTGCTAATTTTTGGATGAAGAAGGGAGCTTTTTCTGCATTTAAATAGAAGAACTTGCACTCAGTGTGGGTGTAAGCTATTTGTCTCAAGTGCTTGTCAATAATCTTGCATCTTTCGAAATCGTTATGATAGAAATGAACAACAGAGAATTTATTTTTGGTTACACTGTTTAAAAATTCTTCTTCTTTGATTTCTCTGTACTCGCCAAATCCGCTTTTTTCTTGTTCAACTTTAGCATTTTTTTTATTGAATTCATCAATTCTTTCAACTTTCATTCTGCTCAATATCTTTTCAGCTTCTTCATCAAAGAATTCATCATCTTCGAGGTCAGAGTCTTCTCTAACTCTTTCTTTTGATTTAATTTCAATACCCTTAGCCTTTTGAGGTTTCTATTGGCCCATTTACATTTTAAGTTTATCTCTAATAGCTTTTTCCATTACCTAAATTGATAAAAGGAGTTAGATAGGATCTATAAAAAAACATAAAACTAAGCAAGTTTATCCATTTTAAAAACAGTAAAAATGAAATACATACCACTTCGGTAAGCATGTTTCCCATCAAGCTGTTGCTCATCGCTAAACAAATACTTCTTTTTAATGATTAACTATATTAATTAAGCTTTTTTTGCTCTAAATTTTTGCAGATTGATCTGGTAAATAATTTTGAAATTTTAAAATATCAATTTTTTGAATGACCAAAATCTTATAAAGAGTTTGTTTCTCACTTGATTGTTTTTAAGTTAAAACTAATTAAATAATTAATTAGTTAATTATCTCTTCCATCAAAAGTTGTTTCAAAAAAATTTATATATTTAATTTAAATAAATTAGACATTTTTTAAGTGAATATATAAATAAATAAATATTTTTATATATTTGAATAAATCTTTAATTTATTTATTTGTATTATGTGTGAATAATTAATTGCTTATTAATTGGCTTATCTATAAGGGCATTTTTGGAAATAAATTAATTAAATAGTATAAATAATAAAAAACCAAAAAAAATTTGCACTCATAATTGATTGTCTAATATAATAAAATTTTATCTTTTTCTTTAAAAACTGTTTAAATATTAATAGAAAACTGGATATACTCGAAAGACTAGCAGTAAATAAATAGATGATAGTTAAAAGTTTCAATTATCTATAAGTCTATATTATTATAAATAAGGAAGATATTTTTAAAAATAGCTTTTGTGTATTTTTTTTTAATAATTAAATTCTATCATTTCTACTTAATATTAGGCAATTTCATAACAATCATATTAATATTAATAATATTATTTTAATAATTTCTTTTAGTTTTAATAAGGTCAATTAGTTTCAAAAATAAATATAAATTAAAAATCTTCATCCCTCATTTTTAAATATCTTAAATATTCAAATAAAGATTATTTTAATGGATAGATACTCAAATATAATATTAATCTAATTCATTAAATTGATTGACAAATAAACAATTTATAAATTTATAATTCTTTTACAAGTTTAACTAAATGTTTGTCTAATTAATTAAAAATCTCCACAATTTACAAAAATTAAGTAATTCTCTTTTTTAAATCTTGAGATTAAAAAAAAAATACAGATAGACCTTATAATGATTACTTTGCAAAAAAAAATTTTTAAATCTCTTCTAATTCGTCGAGAAAAAGTAAAGACTGTTATATAGAAAATAAAACCTATTTAAAAATGAAATAAAAATATGCTTATGGCGTTAAAATTTGGGTGATAGGCATATTCAGATGGAAAAATATAATCTTATACTTCTAACTTTAGGATAAATTAATTGAAAAAGCCAAACCCTAAATCTATATAAAAATCAATCTTTAAATGATAAATACAGGTAAAAATTATTAAATAAAATGACATCTTAGAAAGCATTATCTAGATTATAATGAATTTAATTTTTATACTCTGCTGTTTAAGATATTTTTTTTTATTATCTCATTATTACTTTACATTTATTTGATATATTGAGAAAAGCTTTGAATGCAGTAGATGCACTTCGAAAATTAATTATTGCCTTTCTATCTCAAAAAAATTTGAAGTAAAAATGAATTTAAAATCATACAATTTGTTTTATACTTTCGTTTATATTGATAAGAAGAAAAAAAGATTAATTCTGAAATTGAATACAAATTAAAAATACTTTTTTGGTAAATATAAAAGCATTATTTTTAATTGAGCTTATTTTACTTTCATGTGATTCAATGACTGACTACTTTTGTTTTTAGAAAAAAAATCACTCTTAAAATTTATTAATAAGTGTTATAATAATTTACTTCCTATTAGATCTAACTAACTCTTTGAATTTTCCCCTTATTTTTTAGCAATTTATTCCAGAAATTTTTATTACTTTGATTAATTATTTAATTAACAAATAAATAATTGAAGAAACTTTTAATTATGATGATAATACATCCATCCTTACAATAAAAATAAGAAGAAAATAAATAACAAATTTATTTCTAATAACTTCATTATTTTTAGATAAGTTAAAATCTCTATCATATAGTTTCATTCTCAAAAATAAACTACATTAAAAAAGGAGCATTTAAATAGTAAATGTCAGCATATAATTTAATAAACAACATTTAATAAATAACAAGAGTAAACTAGCTTTAATTTTGTTTTTGGCATTCCACATAAAAAAATAATTTTTAATCAACTATTTATGATTTTTAAATAAATGATTGATACTTTTTTTAATCTCTGGATTTCCCAAGGATAATAAACGCTTTATATAAATTTCGAAAAAGGAAAAAAAATTAAATAATCAAGAGAATGAATGTATTAATTTTTACTTCTAAAATTAAATAAATGATCAAGAAAAAAAAAGCTGGAAATAGTAAAGAAAGTAAAAGTGGAAAGATAAGATAAAAAGTATTAAGCAAGGAAAAGCTTAACTTGACAAAAAATATGTTGATATAATTTGATTGAATTTTTGAGTCTAATTACATCACAACTAATTACTAAAGAAACAATTAATTGATATGATTTGGTTTAAAAAAATTATCCCCACTTTATTTAGTAAACATGATAATTTTAAATTAATTTTCACTTAGTAGAAGAACTGAAAAGACATCAGTGTTTTTTGATCAGGAAGTTAAAGAAATGTATTTTACCAACTAAATAGCATGTAAACTCCTGCGTTTACTTTGTAAGAAAATAAGTTAGTTTTTATTAGAAAAGAGAAACAAATCTTACTATTTTGTTTGGGTCTTGATTTAACTACTAATATTTGCTATGATTAATAGTTTTAAATTAATAGTTTATTTTAATTGATTAAAGAAGTATATTGCAAACTATCAAATTTTACAAATTTTATATTTAATTTTAACAAGAGTAAACATTTATAAGAATGTTTTCATATAAAAAGTCATATTTTTCTTACTTTATCATAAGATTTGTATATATATTTTATTGAATAGGATTAAGAAATAGACATCTAAGGTTAGGCTATTTAAGTAGATTACAAGATTAAAGAGTTACTAAGCAAAATTAATTATGATGGGTCATTCATCTTACACTTTCCATTTAATAAAAACCATAAATTGATGAGAAGATAAGTTATCTATCTATAACCTTTAAAATATTTGAGGGTAATTAATAATTTTTTCTTTTATAAGTGCTTAATATCTATGAATATTATACTAACAAGATTATCATTATTTTATCTTACAGATATAAAAACTACTTAATTTTAATTAAATTTGAAAGAAACTTACTTCAAAATAAGTAATAAAAGATATAAAATTTGTTAAATTCACTACAAAGAAATGGTTAAAAATTCTTCAAGATTTTAGTATTTATTGAATCACTTGATCAATTAATAACCATTTAATATAAATAAATATTATACAAAATTTGTTTATAAATAAATTAATTTTAGTATATAATTTTAATAATAATAATAATAAAATAGTTAAATTGTAAAAGTATTTTTTTAACACCTCTCAATAAGGGTTTCAAAGAAGTAGATGGGTCGAATTAAATTTAATAAATAGCTAGAAAATAAAGCTCAAATTTTTTTGTTATTAAAGTGAATGATTATTTATTTCATTCGCTCCTAAAACCAATCTCAAAAGTTAAATTTTCCATATATTATTAATCAAACTCGTTGTCGAGTTATTAATTTTCCATCTGCTATTCGTTTTATTCCTCAGTTTAAAAATTTTATTAGTTATACAATTAATTAATTAATAAAAGCTAGCTTGCTCTCATTGCTTCTAAAGGTCCTTTTTATAAATTTTGAAGCTATAGTGTTTATTCATCATATTGGTAAGTTTCGCTTAAATATGAGGAGTTAAATAGAGTATTGTTATAGTTACTCTGCCCATTTTCAAATTCAGATTTATTAAATTATGTGTTATTTTCTTTAATTTGGTCCTCCTCCAAACTACTGTGTGGTAGACATTAACTGTTGAAGCTTTGTTTTTCTTCTTCATATTGAGAAGATTTTTACAAATTTTATTCAAAGGTAACTTATAATTTATCAAAGTGCTCCTAATTTTGAAATTGAAATGAATTTATTCTGTAGAAGAGTTTTATAATAGACTAATTTTCGCTTTTAACGAATACTTGAATGGATTTAGAATCTGAATACTTAAATTCATCTGCTTAATTAGATAGATTAGAATAGTGATTTGAAAATTTATTGCAAATTTGGCAATTAGTTTAAGACGGACAGCAAATTTCAACAACTTAAAATCTATCTTGTAATGTCTTAAGAAAATAAGCATACTATTCATCATTAAAATAGTGTGTTTAATTAGGTTTAATGTGATCTTATAAATTATTGGTGTCTATATTATTTTAAAATATTTTTGATTAAAAAGATGATAATTTATTTATTTATTACTCATTTTTACAGCTTGATTCTTAATCTTATCGAATTTTTTTTTTTTATTTCAATTAAAGCTAACTTTAACTCGCTCAATCAAAAAATATAAATATTTTGAAATTTTATAAGCTCTTTTAAAATTGGAATATGATAAAAAACGTTTTAATTATCTAAAATATCTTAATATGTTAAAATTAACTTTCTTTAAAAACTACTCACTTTTTCATTTAAAATTTTCTAACTTTTTGACTTTAAAATTTTCTAACTATTTAGATTTTTAAATTTTCTAAATTTTTTTGACTTTAAAATGAATGGATGAATGATAGTTAGTATATATTTGTTCAAATAATAATTTTAGTTTACTTTTACCAATATTTGAAATGCTTTTTTTATATTTTATATAAATAAATTATTAAGCTTTTTTACTTGGATGCATAATATTCTATATTGTTTTAATATTTTATATTTTGAATTTCATAAATTGTATTTTATTTATTCTAAACAAAACATTTTACTATTACAAAGACTTTCAAAAATGGTGATAAAAATAATATTTATTTGAAAAAAGCAAATATTATTTGAAGTAAAAAAAATAAAAATTGATAAAAATAACTTCAAAATAAAAAAATGAAAAAAATGAAAATAAAAGTAAATATAATTTCATAATGCCTTACAAAAAATTTAAATTTACAATGAGGGAAGAACGGCAATCAAAAAAATCAAAAAATTTAAAAATGTTTGTTGGCTTATTCTCTAAACAAATTATCAAAAACTATTATTGTAAATGGAAAGATCTAGTTTTATTAATTTAGAGAATAATTTTAAAATTTGAGAAATAATAAATTTTTAGTTTATATATAATTATACAGACAATCTAGATGGTAACAGCTTGCGCTAACGTCTAGACTTATATAAACAAACTCTGATAAATGGTTAATCTACAGGGTATTCTAAAAAATTAAAAAGATGAAGATGTATTTTGAAAAATAGTAGTAGCTGATGCTGGCTGATATATCATTCATATTGATAATTTATTGATAGTCTAATCTAAAGTGGGATCCATTATTTAGCATGATAAACTTTAAAACAGAGAAAGGAAAACATTTAATTTATTAATATAGGACTCAAAGATCTCTAAAAAATATTTTGCTGAATCTTTTTGATTGAAATGTTTTAGAGTAAGCGATATTTAGCAACAATATCACAAAGAATTTAACAATAAGCCATAATAATAATATGAATAATTTTTCAGTCAAAAGTTGAAAAATGTTTACAAATTTTGAGAGAAAAAAATATATAAATGAAATTCCATGCACAGCAAGATAACAGCTAACATAATTATATAAAAGTATCTCAATTAATTATAAATGCTTAAGCTATAACAGATAAATGATTTTATATATTAATTTTATTATTTACATGCATACAATAAATAAGATAGAATCTGATTAGACAAATAAATTGATGAAATTGTTATATGAGAATGAAAAATAACTTCAGATATCTTAATTAAAATTATTTTAAGCTGTTAGCTTCAAATTCAACTTATTATTTATGTATTTAATAAGAAGTTAAAAGTATAAATATTGATTTTATTCATCTTCATATAAAGTTAATCTTCTATATTTATTTTACTTAATTATTTGTTAACTCTTTCTTGATCAAAAGCAAACAACAAGAAAAAGATTTTTTAATCAAAATTTAATTAATTAATTTTTTCAAATAGATTGTTTGGTTACAAATAAGCATAAGTAATCATTACTTATATACAGAATTACTTTATATATTAACAAATGATTTTCTTTCAGGTTATATGTAAATCATATTATGAAGTAGAAATACTTTAAAATAGATAATATTCTTCAAAAATATATTTTCATTTCTTTGCGATATCATTATTTTTAAATCAACTTACCAAAATTTATAATATATTTTAATCTATTATTTTAATAATTTTATCTAAATTGCTTATCATATCAAATAAAATACTTAAGATTTTTATTTTCAATTTTATTTTATTTGTTGTTTAAAATATTAGCAATAATTTCTCAATGGTTATTTATAAAATAATTCAAGATATATTTAGCAATATTTTATAATTTGAAATAAGTTATATTAGAAAAAAAATAAGAATTTTGTGTTTTCTAAATTAATTACTAAATAAATAACATTTCCAAATATATTTTGAAAAAGCAGCCACTTCAAAATTCAATAAGTTTAATTACTTAAAATAATATTCTTTATATATTTCACTTAATCATTTATCTTTTTTGATGAATAAATTCAATTTATTTTTAAATTACTTTTACAAGAAAAATAAAAATTAATTTTAAAAGGGTGATACATTTTTAATTAGAGTTAGAATTTAAACAACTAAATTTAAATAAATCTAAAGTAATTAAGCAACGCAAATCAAAAAAGAAATTTATAAATTAAAACCAAGTCACTTAATATCAATCTATGAAATTTTCAAAATTAGAATTTAAAAAGGTTTTTAAATCTTGCTAAGAAATAACTTAATAAAAAAAATAGAACTTGTGTTGAGTTTAAAAAATTAATTTCAATCAAAAAATTTAAAATAATTTTGAGTTATTTCAATCTTAATTAATTTAGTTTGAATAATTATTTGTTATTTATTAATTTTATTACTAAATTTAGAGTGAAAAGGGAAGGACATTATAATTTAAAAAGGTAGTTCATTTTTCAATTACTTTTAAATTATAATTTAGTTAAAATAAATGAATATTAGAAAATAGAGTAGAAATATTAAATAATTTTAAATAAAATCACTAATAAAAATAAAAATGCAAATAAATTTTTATTTAAATAACTTTTTTTAAATCTACTAATTTTTCAGAGAAAGAATGATTAAACAAACAATTTTAGAAATAAAATAAGTTTCAAGAATTTGCTTGGACATCATTATTAGGCTTTGATTAGTATTTGATATATTTTTTTTGTATGAAAGATTAATATATATTAAATGAAGATATTGAAATTACTTAGAGATAAGAAGAATTAATTATAAGAAGTAGAAATTTAGTAAAATTAAGATTGAATAAAGTAAGTATCTGATAAAGATTTTTCTGAGAAAGAATGATTAAACAAAGAATTTTAGAAATAAAATAAGTTTCAAGAATTTTACTTCGACATCATGATTAGGCTTTGATTAGTATTTGATATATTTTTTTTTGTATGAAAGAATAATATATGTTAAATAAAGATATTGAAATGGTTTAGAGATAAGAAGAATTAATTATAAGAAGTAGAAATTTAGTAAAATTAAGACTGAATAAAGTATCTGATAAAGATTAAATTGAAAGGACAAAAATAGATTATTTGGCTTGATTGAATTAATATAAAGTAGACTTAAGCAAATAAAGATTTATGATGCTTTGTATCCAAAATTACACTTATAGCAAAGTAAAAATCAATTATTAAATTAAAAAGAAGTGAAAAGAATTTATAATTAGTAAAATTAATTACAAATTTTAAAGAATATTTACAAAAATCAAATTAAACAGTAGAAAAAGGTATAAAACTCGATTAATTATGAGTAAGAATTTTACAGGTGGAAAGAGAAATTTTGCAACTGCAAATGGAAATGGCAAGGAATCATTTGGCGAAAAGCCTCGTAAGAACTTCATTACCTCTGAAGGTAAAAAGGATTTCAAGCCCAAGAACAGGGATTGGGATTCTGAAAGTGAAGATGAAGACACCAAGAAGAACCAAATTGAGGCTAAGCACAACTAAGATAACATGAGTAAATATATTAAGAATGCCAAGACTATTGAAATTCTTAACAAGAGAGGAATCACTTATTTGTTCCCTATTTAGGAGCACTGTTTCCAAGCTATCCAAGCTGGTAAGGATCTTATAGGAAAAGATAGAACTGGCAGTGGTAAAACCCTCGGTTTCTCTTTGCCTCTCATTGAAAAATTAAGAAATGAAGGTATGAAAATTTACAAATATTTAAGCAATTTAAACATTTACATTATATTTAAATTGTAAACTCTTAATAATTTATCTTTCTCCATATTAACAGGTAATTTCACTAGCATCAAAAAGAAACAAACTCCATATATGCTCGTTGTAGTTCCTACTAGAGAACTCTGTATCTAGGTTGCAAATGAAATTAACACACTCAAGCACACTGACAATGAATTTAGAGTTTTACAAATTTACGGAGGTGTCGATGTTAGAGAGCAAGCAAATTAAATTAGAGATGGTGTTGAAATCGTTGTTGGTACTCCTGGTCGTATCATTGATCAATATGAAAGAGGTGCTTTGATGTTCCACTCTATTATAGCCACTGTTTTAGATGAAGCCGATTAAATGCTTAACTTTGGTTTCTAAGAAGACATCGAAAAGATCTTTGGATTTATCAAGAATGACAAGGGTGAAGAAAGACCTTAGAATTTGTTATTCTCAGCTACCATGCCTTCTTGGGTTCATGACATTGCTAGAAAGTTTTTGAGAGAAGACAGAGTTTTAATTGATTTAGTTAAGAATTTAGGTAACAAGACAAGTTAAGATGTCACTCACTTAGCCATCAACTGTCCTTACTTCTAAAGAACTGAAGCTATCGGAGATGTTATCTTATGCTATGGTGGTGGTGCTCACTCCAGAGTCATCATCTTCTGTGAAACTAAGAATGAAGCAAATGAAATCATGCTTAAGGCAAATATTAAATAGGATGTTTAGGTACTCCATGGTGATATTCCTTAAAAGTAGCGTGAAATCACATTCCAAGGGTTCAGAGAAGGTAAATTCAAGTGCTTAGTTGCTACTAATGTTGCTGCTAGAGGTTTGGATATCCCTGAAGTTGATTTAATTGTCTAATTAGAACCTCCCAAAGAACTTGGTAATGATTAATTTATAATTATTTTAATAATAAATATTAAATAAATTTAATATTATTAAAAGATGCTTACATTCATAGATCTGGTAGAACAGGAAGAGCTGGTAAGAAGGGTGTTTGCATTACCTTCTACACCAAGAAGCAATAATCTTTGATTGAAAGAATCGAAAAGAAGTGTCACATTAAGATGCAAAAGGTCGGTGCTCCTCAACCAGCTGACCTTATTCGTGCTTCTTAAAACGATATCAAAAAGAACCTTATGTCAGTTAACAGAACTGTTTTAGGAATATTCAAGGAAGTTTCAGTCGATTTAATTTAGGAATTCGGACCTGAAGAAGCTTTGGAACGTGCTATTGCATTCATCTCTGGTTTCACTGAAAAAATGAAATAACGTTCTTTATTATGCTGTCTTGAAGGTTACGTTACTTATATTGTACGTACCCCAAGCGAATTTAGAGGTCTTGGCTACATTTGGGGATGGGTTAAGAATAACTTCCCTGCTGAATGCACTGATAGAATCAAAGGTATGAAGAAGTTTGCAGATAACAAGGGTGCCGTCTTCGATGTTGCCGAAGAAGACAAAGAAGTTTTCGATGCCTATATTAATGAATTAGCAGAAGGAACAAAGCAAGGTTTGGAATTAGAAGTTGCTACTACTATTCCTGAAATCGAAGAAGAAGGTGGATATAGTTAAGGATACAACGGTGGCAACAAGTCTGCTCCAAATGGATTCTCATTCACTAATACCAACCCTAAAATGGACCCCAAGCTTAAGAGAGAACTTGAAATCTTCATTGGTGGCTTACCCTACGACTGCAAGGAAAAAGATGTTACTTAACACTTTGATAAAAATGGTGTTTAATTCTCTTCTCTCCGTGCTCTTAGTGGTAAGAAATTTATTTATTTATTTTTCTATATAAAGTCTTTTTAGGTTTTATAAAGCATATACTGATCAAAAAGAATATTTTTGTAAATAAAACAAATGCATTCACAAACATTCATTTGAAGTTAAAGTTACAATTTATTAAAATTATTTCTAAATAAAATAGGTGATGATGGCAAATTTAAAGGTATTATTTTCGCAATGTGTGCCAATTAAGCTGGTGTCAAGAAGGCCTTGACCTTAGATGGATAAAAGTTCATGGGAAGACCTCTCAGAATTAACATGGCTTGCAAAAAGTGAAAAGCAAATAATATAAAGAAAAATTTTTGAATTGAAACATTAACAAATTATTATCTTAAAATATAAAATTAACAGCTAAATCTCTAACTTTAATAACAACTAATTATTTTGTCTAATTTTAAATCAAAACTAAATCTATTAATTTATATCAGATGGAAACTCACTCACTCCCAATCTAAAATAAGCTCAAATAAATGCTATGATAATGATAAATGAGTGAATCAATCAATAAACCAAAAAAATTAAATAATAATAACAATAAAAAACTACCTATCTACCTACCTATTAAATATAAATAAAAATAAAATTAATTTTAACTCTCAAAACGAACTTATCCAAAATTTATTTTTGTATATACCCTCATGCATTTTACAATTAATGTATTATTTTTATCTTTACGCATTTAAATTAAATCTTTTCTGACTCTTTTCTATTTTTAAACAAATATATTTAATACGCTTTTTTGATTATTTTGTAAACAAATTAATTTAACTCACTTTAATTTCGACAAACTCTTTAAGAAATTAATTAAAATTTGCTCTTTCTTACTCTTAATACAAAATAATAAATTCTTATTATCATAAAGCTTCAAAACTATATTTTTAAATAAATAAAGGTATACATATTTTTTTATTACTGGCTAATTAGTTTATATTTATTATTTTTAAAAATAAAATTATTATTTTAGGATAAATATAATTAAAAATTTCATTAACCATAAAAACATCTCAAAAAAAGGAAAATAAAATAAAATTAGCATTTTTAAACTCTAATAAAAATTTGAAGTTTTGTGCATTATAATTACAAAATATGACAACATGTTTTATTATTAATTTCTTATTAATTTTTAAATTTAGAATAAATTTTAAGAAATATTTAAAATAAACATATGATTAATTATACTAAAACTAAATTAAAATTATATTTTTTAAAACTAAATTTACCAAGAAAATTGAATTTTAAATAATTTTCAAGTTATTAAAACCATAAACAGAAAATAAAATATTTACTTAAAAATATTTATTTTTTGTTTAGTAATTTTAAAATAATTAATTAATTATTTAAAAAAAATAATTTTCACTTAATAATCCTTGATATTGTTGCTTAATTGTAATTGGATTAAAGACTTTGTCTAGATGGTGGACATTTTTTACTGTAAATATTAATTAAAAAAATATTTTTGAAATATTAAATTCATTAATTTTATTATTAATTACCACTTTTCTCATTTGGAATTTTAGGACTAAAAAAATTTACCTATCATAGACAGGTTTTTGAAAGGTGCCATTTTTCCAAAAGTACTCAAAATCTCAAATTTAAATAAAAATTTATCTTTTGGACCAAATTTAGCCTAAAATAGAGATATACTTACCATCTATTCTCTAATTCAAAATGCACTCTAAATTAATGTGAATTTATTAAAAAGTGCACATAATTTTAAAATGTTTATTTTTGAATACACTTTAACTTAGAATAATAAAATTTTACTTTAAAAAATTGAAAAAATAATTGAATGTAAATGGTAAAACTTTGAAAAAGCTAATATTTTTTGAATAATATGATATAAATAATTAAAGTTTAAAAAAATATTAATTAAGGTAAAAACCCCTTCAAATTGAAAATGGTAATCAGTAATAGAATCCTTAGGTGGACTAATCGAATGTTGAGTAAGTTTCTTAAAATTTTTTTTAATTTAATAGATTTTCGATACAAAAAAAATAGAGAAAATTTATTTATTTATCCTTTATATCAAATTAAAAATAAAATGAAAATTTTAATTTTATATATTCTATTGATACCTTATAAAATTTTATTCAGAGATTAGAGATTGAGGCTTTCTCTTATCTGTGCCTTCTATATTTGTCATAAGTTATTTAAATCTGACATTATATTTTCGTTTCGCATTAAAATTATATAGGTAAGTCATCTGTCTCTTAATTTTTTGTTTTGATTAGGTATGAATTGTGTGATCATTTTATTATGTTTTTTTTAATTTAATTGTTATTAGTTTATCATATAATTTTCTTTCTATTCTTGATTACTGATTGATGATTCGTTTTATCAATTAATTATTGAGTTTTGTGCTCATTCTTTTGATTCTTTTTTTTAATAAATCTATATTAAAATCGCCTTGCAGTACATTCATGCTATCTTTCATAATTAGTTATTATTTGGATCAATATTTTGATTTATTCATTTTGTTTAGTTTTCTAATATTCTAAGTGAGTATTGATTATTATTATTTAATTGTGAGTCAGAATAGCTCTTCATATTTAAATTTTATGTATTGAGTTTATTTTATTCCTTAGTGACCTATTATTAGTTGCATTAGGTGATAATTCCATCTCCTTTTTTGTTAATAGAGGGATTAACTATATGTATATTCAGATCTTTAAACTCATTTTCATTTTTTTAATGATCATCTCTAAAATAGAGAGAATAGTGATTCTATCTTTGTTTTGTGTATTTACATATTGATAAAGTGATTTTATATAATTTTTTAATATATTTATTCAATTCTATTATCATTTTACAGAGGCATTCCTTTAATATTCCATAATATTTTGAAAACTTATCAAATTTTGAAAAATTGAAAGAATCTTTTGAATTTTATAGATAAATTATTTCTATGACTTCCTTTCTTTCACTTCCAATTATAAGACAGCATCTTTTTTATTTTCATTAATAAAGACCGATTATTTAAGTTTATGTGATTTCTTAATCATTTTATTTTCTCATTTTTTGTTTTTAGCGAAATTTTTTCTTTATTATTTAGAATAAAACCCATGAAATTTTTTCCTGATAAATTTTAGATAGAATGTTATTAAATTTAAAGTTTTATTATTGCTAAAAATAATTAACAAAAAAACCGTAATGAACATGCCTTTTAAGACAAATAAATTATTTTTTTAACAAGCTTCAAAAATAAGCTTTTAATGTATATAAAAATAACCTTAAAAAATATCTAAAAATATTGATATTAAATTGTTTAAAAATAAATTAAAAAAAAATAATATTTTTTATTCTTTTTATACATAACACAACCTAAAAAAAATAGAAAAATACACTGACTTATTCTAAATAAATCATTTTTATATTTCAAAACTTTAAAGATTTTAAGTTTAATTTTGTAACAAAGGTTGCTATGTTTAGTTGAATATATTTTATTCAATTTATTTATTTTGATCTCCTTTAGTAAGCTTTATCTCTTTCTTGTCTGGAATGATAGGATCAAGTTATTCAGTATTGAATTGCTTTACTTTTTCATACAATGACTTAACTGTTTATACTTTTTACTTAATTTAAGGATATTAAACCAAGTCAAACAATTGAGTGGGCTTTCCATTTATCATGCTTCTTGCTTTGGTTTTACTTAAGCCCTTCAAAAGAGAATTAATGCAATTATTATGTCTTTTCTTGATTATGTTAACCTTTTCAGGTACATCATCTATTAAAGATGAAACCAAATATTTCAAGAAAATAAATATCAAGAATGTAACGAAAAAGATTCTCTATGAATATTTGTCAACTGTTTTTAAAAACAAAATTAAATTAGTTTTCTTTACAAAAGAAAAAATAAAGAATATTATTTACCATTTTAAGCAAGGGTTGGACTAGTTGTCACAGTATCACTCGTAAAGGCTATCAGACCTATATTTTGTTTAAAAAATTTTAATAATGAAAAAACAAACAAAAGATAACAAATAAATAAGAAAAGAGAAATAGATAAAAATAAATTACCTGCATTAGCAAATACAGATAAAAATGAAATGATTTCAATAAGAACAAACCATGTTCCTATATCAGATGCTCCTGTAGGTGTCTTTTTTTATTATTTAAATTAGATTTTTAAAAATAATTATAAAATGATTAAAGTTATACAGGTCTTCTGGAAATGTAAATCAGTTTGGTTTTATCAACTTAAATTTCTAGAATATTGTTCACAAAAGCTAGAAGGAAAGAAGTGGGGAAAGCTAAGCCGAATAGACTTAAGAATGCAAATTAAATGACTAATTCCATATAGTCACTTACAGTACCATCTATTTCACGATTTGTTGTGTAAGGTTCCAAATCAAATTGATCTTTGATGTAGTTATCAATTTCTCTGAAGGGATGAATGATTAGATTCTTATGACTATCTCTTAAGGCTTTCTTAGCAAATGTTTTAAGGAGAGGGACAACGAGTTCAGGAATATTTTTAATTAAGTTAATTAAGAAAATGGAAATCATTTGAGTTCTTAAAACATCGAAACAATCTCTTTAACCATCCTTTTAATCACTTTTACAGAAATCAATGTAAGTAGTATTTCCTTTTTCAATCAAAAAGAGATCGTTGAAGAAGGCAATAATAAAGCATGAATTGAACGTATTACAAAAGGTAAACATGAAGACTTTAGAGATATATGAATTTTCATAGCTCATTAATGTTTAATGATTTTCTTTTTCACTCAACCAATCATTCATATAAAGATAAACTAGTTTAAAAATAAAAAAAAGTTTATCATAAATTAAGTAAAGGCAATTTATTTAAAACTAAGTTAAATTAATTATTAAAGTTTTATATCAAGGCATAGAATACTCTTTGATACAATAGAATAAAAGAAATAAGTATAATTTAAGCATAAAAGAGCTTATGAAAAAAAAAAAATCATCTTCATTTTAAAATAAATAAATTTTTGAGGATTAAAAAAAATATTAAAAAATATTTACGCTAGTTAAAAATAATAATCTAGATAGAGTTAAGAATACCAATCAATGTGTTAGGATTAATAAAAGGAGCGTTCAGTAAGTAGCCATTTTCCAAAAGCCAAGCTTTGAAGAAGAAAAGTGCAAAAATGATAGCAATAACTATGCAAATAACTAAAGCACTAAGAATTAAAGAAAAAACAAAGAAAGCTTTTCTCTTTAAGCTGTTATAATACTAATAATTTATTTAATCGTTAGCTATAGATCTCTTGAAGTAACCTTTAAAAGAAGGACGTTCTTACTCTGATTGCTAAAAGTTTTCTTAACCATATGTAAGAGAAAATACTGCTTGTTCTCTTTTCCAGAACTCAATAAAAGCACACTACCATATGATTATGATAATAGCAAAAAAGAATCTAAATCCAGCGGAAGTCTCAGGGTGCTTATACTTGAGTGAAGCTATAATAATTTCTATTATAACACCTATAAAACTTATGTAGCTTAAGTGGAAAGTATAGCTGCTCAAAAATTTGAAATAGATAGCTATTTTTTCTCCAAAATAGTCTCTAATAGTATCAATCTGTAAATACCAAGGTTTGAATATTCTTATGCTAAGATCTTGAATGACACTTGAAGTATCAAAATCTGAAGGATCAGCCTAGGTATCAAGCATCAAAAATAATTTTCTTACTCTATCTTAAACTTCTGAAAGTTCAGGTTCAGGCAAAATATCATCTTTTAAAAATAAGTAATTGATAAATTATTAATATTTATTTAAAACAAATAATTATTTTAAGCCAGTCAAATAAAAATTAATTAGAGTTTAAATAAAATTAAATTTCCTTATATATATTTATTTTTAATTTTTATAAAAATTTTTCTTGTTCTTATTTGTAAATTTCTGAAGCAAACATTTTATAATTTTTGTCTTTTAAATAAGAAGAATTTATGAAATAAAAATGAAAACTAATTAGTACTAAAAAGAAAAAGTTCAATATTTTTTATAAAATAAAATAATATAAACTCTCCAATTTAAGGTTCTCCTTATTCAAAAAAAAAAATTTTTAGGATTTAAATTTGAGTGTATTAAATTAGTAAGAGGGTTTTAAATTATGGGTATTAAAAAGAAATTAATTTACATTAATATTTTTATTTTTTTTACTTTTTTGTTATTTATCTTTTGATTATTTTTATATTAATTGAATTTTATTCAAATTCAAAATTTTTTATTTTCTTTAAAAAAAATAAGAAGTTCATAAAAATATTATTTCTTCATTTAAGGCTAAATCAATTAAATAACACAAATGTTTGTTTAAATCAAGAAATTTACTCAATTAAATTAATATAGTTTTTTTAATTTAAAGGGAAAAAATAAAATTTTATTAATTAAAATTTTATATTATTTTGAATTGATTATGCCAAAAATATTTATTATTTTATTTAAAAATAAAAATTTACTTTCTATAACTTTTTAGAAATATTAAAGAGCACTATCTCCTTTTAGTTGATGAGGATCATGAAGAGGGAAATAATTAAGCATCAAGCCTTGATTAAGCATTTTAAGTACATTAACCTTATTTATTAAATAGAATAATAAATATTATCTTAGTAATATATAAAATATTATTTATTTATTACATTGTCTCCAATTACAATGTCGCAAATCTTTATTTTTTCCATGTTAGTAAATATTGATCTTTACTTAAATTCGTTTTATTCATAAGTTCTCCAGAAAAGAAGGTGCTCTTCATAAGGTGAATTCGTAAAATTACTAAAAGGTGCAATAGGATTTTCAACTTCTAAACGATGCCATATGTTCTATAATTTTTACTTTGCTGAAAAGAAGCTTTAAACTTTCAAGAAGCTTAGATTTGTATCTTCAATCGCTTATTTGAAAATAAGCTTTTAGTTAAATAGTAAATAAGTAAATAAAATATGTCAATCTATTAATAATCTATCAATTTACTCTGTAGAGGAAAGCTGCATTTTTTTCATACTGATTTAAAGCTCTTTTTTTGTTATTCCCTGTCTTTTTAGCTTCAGCAGGATTTTATTAGCCAGGCTAATCTTTATTGTTATCAACATTTGCTTTTGCCTGATCTTTGGCAAATTTCTTTAAAACTTTCATTTTTGAACAATAATAAATCATGTAATCTAAGTAAAGACTATAAGCAGCCCATAGTTTCATATTCAAAGGATCATTGTCATCAATAATTTCAACAAGTTCTTAATCTTAATTAATTTTAATATCTGAAGCTATCTCATCAAGCATTCCATCAAAATAATACTACTTTCTTCCTAAATCTATCCAAAATTAATCGTCATCCATATTCAAATACTCTCTTAAGTTTCTAATTGGTAAAACACCAGATATCTTTTATTACTAAGTTCTTTCATCTAACTCTGTATTTCTTTTCTTTTTGGCATTTTTTACAGCCAATCTAACTAAGTACTTTAATCTATATGGCCTAAATTTATAGAAAAACAATTAAAATATCTTATGAATGTGTGATAAAAATAGCATCTCATTTAAATAAATAAAATGAAGTTTTAGATGCTAGCAAAATTCAATAAAATAAAAAATAATTATTAAGAATATTTTAGCATTTTTTATAAATGAAGTTAATAAAATAAGTTTGAAATATTTTTAAGCAAATTTTAGTCAATCGATTAATTTTAAATTCTATGAATTAATTTCTTAATATTATATAAATTTTCATCAGGATTTTTTATAAAAACAACCGAAATTATCTATGAATTTTTGATAGGAATTTTTATGATAGGTTACCCTTTAATATAATTTTTTATCTACTTTTAACTGAGATTTTAATCAATTTTCATAAATCAAATTATAATCCCTAAATATCATCCACAGATTTTATTTGGTTTAGGAAATATTTAGATCCTTTCAATAATTCAAATTTGAAAAATGAAAAATATATAATGAATTAATTTTTAATATAAAAAATATACCTGAATTTATCATCACATGGCTCCAAAGAGAGGATATCAGCATATCCTAGCTCAATCTGCTTGTTGTGCTTATAGTAAGAAGCAGTTTGGCGGATTATATCTTCTGAAGCTTTGATAGTAACAATAATTTAAGTACCTTCTTCATTTAGAATAGATCTTGTACTTAGTTTACCATTAATTGTAAGCTTAGAAATGAGGGTCATCCTGAAAAGAGTTTAGAAATCTTTAGGAACATGATTAGTTATAATATAATCATAATCATCTTTATCATAGTATCTAATATACATGAATTTTCCTTTATTTACTTTCTTTTTTACATTCTTGAAAGATGATAAATCGTTATTCATTGTGCCTTCGACAAGCTGAAAAAGAAGATCCTCAGAAGATTGTGTTAGTGGCAAATTGTTTAAAGTTGAAGGTTAGGCATCTTTAAGCTAATTTTATTCGTTAGCTACAGTTGTGAACAAATTCTATTACTAAGGTAATCCATTTAAAGTTTTATTTTCATTTTTATCCTACAACTTATTATTATTATCTTTATTATCTTTATTGTTTTTTATATCCTTATCTTTATTTAAAGCATTAATAGTAGGTTATTTGTTATCAGGAGATTATCCAGGTTGCAAGTTTCCTATCAAAGGAACTTCATTATTTTCTTCAATAAATCTAATTTCTTATAAAAGTTCTATTATTTCAGCATCTGATAAACCTTATACTTTTTTTTTAACAGACTATCTTCCTTATTTTTCCTGTGGATCTAATTTAAGTTCTTTGTCAGCTTATTAAAGTAAACTTTGTTAGTCTTTAGATTTCTCTTTTTACAGTTTTTATTACTTTTCTTATTCAACTTATTACTAAGCCTTTTACTTTCTCTTTTTTTTCTCCTGTTCTTCCTTCTTTTTTTAAGCTTCTTATGCTTCTTCAGTGTTGTCTACATAATCATCTAATAGTAAAAACGATAATTAAAATGCTTTCCTTTGAAAGTCAACTTCGTGTGCATTCATTTATGGATTTAACATGTTTAAATTCTCATCAAATATTTGCATCGCTTCCCTAAAAGTTATTCCTTCTGCTTTCACTTCACTATTCTTATTGTCTGGGTTCGGGAAAGACATGACCATTTAACCAAAATTAAAATCATTATACACATTTTCAAATTATTCAGCTTCCCTATCTGCTAAAAATCTGTCTTCCTTTCTTTTAGCCTTGCTTTGAGTCTTATTTAATTTATTAAAGTCAACTGAATCTTTATTTCTAAACATATTCAAGAAAGATAGAACACGCTTCTCATTTTAATTGATATTAGCTTATTTCTAACCCTTTTTATCCTACTTTTTATAAATTAAAAATAATTTAAATTGTCGTTTCAAAAAATTTTAGCAATAAAGTTAAATTAAAAATGATTGAAACAATACCTTATTAGTAGGTTACCTATTGTCTTAAGTGAGCTAAACATTTATTTAATTTTATTGGATCAAATCACCCTGCTATGGTTAATTTATTATCATTTTAAACCTATTTTCCTAACTTTAAAAATTATCTAAAAGGAGTTATTTGTTAATAATTCAAAATAATAATTATGTGTTTATTTTACACCTAAATATCTTTATTATTTTCAAAGTTTAAAAATTATTGATTAGCTATTAACAAACAAAAAATCTTCAATCAATCTTAATACTGACACCTAATTTCTATAATCTGCTAATATAAAATTTGTTATCTTCTAAAACGAAAAAAATTAAAAATAATGAATGAAATAGGTTTTTAATAATTAAAGTGGTTGATAGTCATTTTTTGCATCAATTTTTTAGAGAAAAAAAGTTACATCTTGATAAATAGATATTTACTACTCTTGCTTATAAAAAGAATAAAAAATAATATTTTGTATTTCTAAATTTTTAAGAATAATTTTCAATTCCTTTTAAGTATTAATTATTTTTCCTTGCAAGTGACAATATTTAAAATCGATTCATGTTATTTAAATGAAAACTGTATCCATTAATATAAATATAGATACAAAATATAATAATAATAAATAAATGCTATTCATATTTATTTATATAACAAAATAATAACTTTACAAAAAATATAAAATTTAAAAAAATAAGAGATATATTAGATTAACTCTATGTAAATTGCTTCATGAGGTAAATTAGGTTAGATTTTTATTTTTTAGGTTTTTAATTAACTTAAGTAGCAAATAAGTGTTTTTAGATTATCCTTTAGGATATACAAATTATATCATGATAAATGCTTATTCATGTCTGTAACCAATAAAAAGATTAAAAAATATTATTTTGAATTTCTAAATTTTAAAGAATAATTTTTGACTCCTTTTAAGTATTTAATTAAGTTTTTCTAATAAAGATAATATTTTTAATTATTTATTTTTACTTGCAAGTGGCAATATTAAAAGTCAATTAATTATTTTCAATGAAAATTGTACCTATAAATAAAATTATTTATCTAAAATATAAAAATATCTAACAATTGTTTGTATGTATATCCGTATTTATTTATACTTCAAAATAATAATTTTACAAAAAAATAAAATTGAAAAAAGAAAACATAAATAAGAATTAAGTGGATTTAAATTATTTCATTTTGGTGTTTTAGGATTTTATGAACTTACTAATTTTAAAACTAGCTAATCCTTCATCTTTTCTCTAGTATAGTATATAGAAATTATATACCCGGCAGCTTGTCCTTGTAGAAAAGATTTTATATAATTCATATAATGATTTCTTCCTTTTGAATATCTATATCCTATAAATATTGTGCTGGTAACTAGCATACATTTTAAAGAATCGATTCTTAATTACTTTTTCAATCGTTAATCCTAAAATAAGTAAGAGTTATTTTCATCTTTTAAAAAACCAAACTGGTATGCTGTTACAAATAGTATATCCTACATATAATTATAGAGCTTTTCACTTAACTTTTAATTTTATTAATCCATTTTATACAAAATTGAATGCTTTTCAAACACTTATTATTTATATCTATTATCTAAAGAATTCTTTATTAATTAATCTAAATTATTTTTACACAAAATTAAATTTCTATTGAAAAAAGCAAAAGATAGAATTTTCTTAAAATGCTATGAAATTGTTAATATTTATTCTAAAATTTAAAAATAAATGTTGAAAAAAATAATAATAAAATAACCATTAATAATATCTTATTTAATTAAAAATTCTTAAAGTAAGTTTTCTTACTTTATATAATAAATACCTTAAATAATTTAAATTTATTTTTTTTCTATAATTGATAATTATTTCTATCATGTTTTTTATTCTTTATAAAAAAATTAAGGATTTTTTTTTACAATGTTTGATAGTATTAAAAATTACAAAATATTGATGATTTTTTAACTTTTTATTTGTAAATTTAATTTAACAAATGTAAATGTAGAGAAATTAGAATTATTAAACATTTAATATTTTTTGAGATAATTAGTATAATATTTTAATAGAGATAAAAAAATAAAATGTAATTTATTTATTGATAGAGCGAGATAAGCAGCTGTATCAGAGAGTTTAAAAGATGTTTACGAATCCTTTTAAGTATAATTAGACTAATATAAAAGTATTTATTTAAATGATATAATAGAATATATAAAAAAGTTGACAAATTACTAATCTTTTAAAAGATTGAAAATTGTTTTAGTTATTTCTCTTAAAAAAGCTACAATTCAGCAAATAATTTATGAAGAAGCTACTATCATTTTTTTAATGAAAAACCTGATAAGCTGCCACTTCCACTCATAAAATTTATCTTTTCTTTTCCAGTTAATGAATTTTAATTTATAAAGTGACTATCAATATTTTTGCTATTTTAATTCTTTTAAGCAGTATTTTTTCTGTTTTAAGGGGAAGGTTTTTAGTTATCATGCTTTTATTAAGAAGCTGTGTATTACTGGCTACGATGATATTAGTTTCTATCAGTCAAGTTAACAGCAGGTACTTCTTTACGTTATTTGGAATTATTATTTGTTTTTATTAATTTTCTTTCTGTTAGATTTGCTTATTTAGGATTAGAAGAGGAATACTTACTGGTACTAGAAGAACCATGCTGAGAAGCATATTATTACAATTATGAAGAATGTTAATAATTTTATTTATTTGATCTAGAAGTCCAAAATCCATATGAATTTTCTTGATTTTCTTCTTAATTATTGTACATCATTAGATGATTCATATTTTAAGAGTTCATATTGGTAGTGCTACTGCTGCTATAAATATTTTTGTTGCCACTTGAATTAAATTCGTGCTGCTAATTGATAATTTTGCTGATATTCAACTTAAACTCCTGCTTCTTTTATTGTGGAATAATACTATTTTGCTAACTTTATCCATATGAAGATGGCGAAGGTAATATTTACTTATTTTAAACAGAAGATCCTTGATGTGTTTATTCAAATGAAAGTATTTAAAGGCCATTTTAGTTTAAGTGATTCTATTACTATTATTGTAACTGTTGATTTTAGTTAACATTTATTGGAGATTAAGAAGAAATACCTCCACTTAATTCGTTAGAGATGAATTAAATATTTTAATTTTGTATTTGCTAACCCTGAGAGTTTTTGTTTGTTTTTTGATTTGATTTTGAAAGACTTTCTGATTTTTGCTTCTTTTTATGGTTAGGAGAGGATATCTTTTAGTTAAGGTTGGCTTAGATAATTGATTAAGCTGCTCCATTAATTGGGGTGTTAGATTAAACAAGCATATTGTTATTACTATTTGTTATTCCAGTAGTTGAGTGAGAAGAACCAGGTTAAATTAGAGATTTTTGGTTGAGAGTTGTTTCATTATTGTTATTGAAGCTATTTACTTCATTGAATCCTTATGCTGTTCCTCCTCTATTTGTATTGCTCATCATAGTTCTAGAAAGTTAAGAATTTATATCGAAATTTATAATATTGTTTTAATTTAATGTTGAGTTATTAGCATTAATACTATTTTGATTGATGTTACTTCCAAGCTAATTTTATGATAAATTTTTTTAGCTTTGTTAAATCTATTGCTATTATTGCTGGGAGTAAATGTGCTAAAGCTATCTGCTTGAAGAACCGTTTTTATCCATTGAATTTTAATGACTTTCTTAATATGATTTTTATGAAGTATTGTTTGTAGATTTATAGTTGTTCATTATGTTTAATGGAGTTACTGTGTTTTAATTATGATTTGTAGGAGAAATGTAATTATTTGTAAGAATTGAATTTATATTAATATTATTATTGTTATTGTTATTGCTTTGAATAATGCTATTTGTATTTGTCTGATTTCCTGTTTTTAGAGCTTAGCTGCTTGTATTTCCACTAGCGTTTATTGACTTAAAAAATACTTTACCATTCTAATTCATGTTAGAGTTAGATACAGTTGAATTTGGAGTTATTTTTCCAGCTTTGCTATTTGGATTTTATTGATTTTAAAGATGATTGTGCATAGAAGTGTAGGATAGCTGCTTTTGATTTACATTCTTGCAAGTTGAAACTGTTGAAGAGATAGGAGATTTGCTTTATTAATTGTTTTAAGTACTGCTAACTACTTGATTACTGTGTTGCATTTAATCTGCTTAATATTATTGAAGCATGTGTTAAGCAGTTGGAACGATAATCGCAGCTTAGTTTAATTTTTGTTATTTTTATACTTTGTAGTTTGACTCATTGAATGTCTCGTGATCTCCGCTTAGATTCTTAATCAAGCTGGAAGTCCTTGCTTACTTTAGCTAGTTGTTGTTATGAACTTACTAGTCTTTGTGAGCCATTCTATTAGGAGTACAAGCATTTTACTTGATTTCTTATTAAAGCTTACTGACAGCTTGATTTGAGATAGTACCTATAGAATTATTGTATAAATCAGCATTTTACTGCTAAAGATGTTAGTACAGTTGCGAATTATGAAAGTTAGTTTAGTTAGTATTACTGCTTCCACTGCTCACTTAAATTTGATTGTTATTTGACGATTGTGTAGTTTACTAATTTAATTAATTGTTATAGCTATTAAGATTGCTGTAATTGCTATGAGGAGGGGACTTCTTATTTTACTTACGTTGTTGCTGAGAATTAACTTGCTAGTTTGCAACATACTAATTATTCTAGGTGTAATTAGAGTGCTAAGAGCTGCTGTTATTTATCGAATGTTTAGCAATTATGTTTATATTATTGTTTATATTAATAATGTTATTGATATTACTATTCACATTATTATTACTGGAATTAGCAGTTGCTCCTCCTTTTTTTTAAGAAGCCTAATTATTATTTGGTGTTGCCTTTTGAATTAATTAGTTAATCTTCGACTTATGTATTTTTGAAATTGTTTCATCATATATTTGGCTGCTTTGTTGCTGTTTTTGTTTATTTAGCTGCTACTTGATGTGATTAGTTAAATTGTTATTATTACTATGATAATCATCCTTCTAATCATTTTGGACATTTACATTACTGTGCATGGCATATAATTTAGAAAGAATGTCATTTGATTGGTCATCATGCTTTTGTTAGATTGCCTTAATAAAGCTTAAATGTTCTCCACTTCCTTTGACACTTGTTTAGTCCTGTGAATTCAAGTTGTTGGAATTATAAAAATTTTAGTACTGATGGCTTTCTTCCCTAGCTTGCTAATATTTGCGATATATTTCTTGTATATTGCTGCTACTGCTAGAGCTAATTTTATTCATTTAGTTGTTTAATGCGTTTTGGATTATCTTTTATGATAATTCTTTGTGTTACTCGCTGATAAATTTATTGTAATCCCTATATTAAATTAAATAATAATAGTTTATTGTAAATTTAATGAAAAGATTAAAATTACTGAGGCAAGTGGTGATTCTTTCCATCTTCTTCCTGTATTTTGTTGAGAAAAATTCTATCACTTAGGCTACCCATAAGTTCATTATTATTTGAAAGAGGACGATTGAGAACTTTACCTCCCTTTAAATGTTTGACTTCACCCTTACCAATAACGACAGTATTTTATTAGTTAGGTCTCTCCTTTTGTCTATTTAATAATAATTAGATATTATTCAATACTTACTTGGACTTAATAATTTTTTACGGGTTAGCAGCAAGACGAGGATTCACATCTCTATCAGTCCAAATTCGGTCAGGGGATTATTAAATTTGGTTTATTTTTAAATTTTTTTACAGCAATTCATTATCATTAAAATTTAAAGCAAGTTACTGCTTAACGTTTTAAGGTATCCTGTTAAGAAGTGAGTTCTATTTAGATTGTTGTTAAGAAGCTTACTATGATATTTATTACTATTGAAGCATTTATTATTACTACTAATTTTGTTGTTAGAATTACTGAGTGAACTGCTAATTTTGTTATTGATGGGCATTTTATTTAAGAGAAGGTCCTGTAATTCCTCCAGAAAGATGGTTTTCTTTTAGCAAATAATCATAATTATTTTCTGGTTTCGTTTCAACTTGTAAAGGAGTTTTATTTGGTCTCAAATTGTTGTTTTTATTGACTTATTTTTATTGTTACTATTGTAGCTAAGCTTATGGTTTAGCTTAAGGATCTCTAGGTGTTGATACAGATACAGCTTAATCATGATTAAAGTTCTATTTTATAAATTAAATAAGAATAAGTAAAATTATTGATAATGTATTTAATATATTATAATATTCAATAAAAAAAATACCTAATCTATTATGTTCTTGTTAGTATAATTTGTGTTTGCTGAGTTTTATAGCTTGATGTTGCCTTAAAATTAAGGTGATTGTGATGCATTTTGTTGAATTTTTTCATTTTGATTTGAAGAAGAATTTGATGTTAAATCATTTAATTATTAGACGAGCTGGCGTGGAGTAGAGTTTTAAACTGCTTTTGAATAACTTACTTGGTCTGGTGCTATTACTATTCCTTTCGGATTTAAATTTTTCTTTTTCCTTATCTCTTCAGTAATCTCAGCGTGATTTCTAGCTGAAAGAGGAGGTTATTTCCACTGCTCCACATCGTTTATTCCAATTTATTGAGCTGTTGTTGGGATTTTGAATCTATTATCTTTCATGATCTAGCTATTTGAATCGCTCTAATTTTAATAATTTTTACTTGTCTGATTACTTTATGGAGTTACAGGTTATATTCCTTAACCCATGTAATGACCTGAAACGGATGAAAGCAAGTTTAATGAGTTTTGATAATTCTACTATTGATTTAATTATATTTTTTTATCGTCATGTGAATTTATCCCCTATGAATGCTATAATTAGAGATTATTTATTTATTATTATAATTATTGTGTTTAATTGAATTTTATTTAGTTAGCTTGCTGCTAGTTTATTGGAGAAAGCTAAGAAGATACATTCCCACTATGGTGCTACTATGAAAAGCTATTTATATTTTATCCTTCTTCCAAATATACTTTTAAGTATGATGGCATTTCTGATTCTAAATCCTGCAATTCATTATAAAAATAATTATTGTACTTAGGGGTTAGCTAGCCAGATGTAGATATTTAATTGGTTTTATCTTAAATTTGGATGGAATTTATATGATTGTTGTTAATCTTAATGTTGCTGTTCTTGTGATTTGTGTGTATATTGCTGTTGCTTCTTGATTAAATGCTGATAAAATTACCTCTTAATCTAATATTAGGATTCTTAATAAATATATCATCATTAAAATTTGTCTTTAATTCCAATATGTAATTTGTATGAGATAAACTATCATTATTGTCGGCCTTTTGGCTTTTGGTCAAATTCTTTAATAAGTTTAAAGGATCTTTATTGATGCTTGATTAACTCTGATTATCAGAAGAATAAGATGGGTAATAAATATCATGAGATTTTGATTCAAAGCTGTTTTCTTTTTCGAATCTATTATACTCATCCATGAAAGAGCCTTCTTAATATTACATTTGATTCATATTTTAGTCTTAGTGTAAAATATTTTAGTGATGACGAGGATGCCCATTAGCTTATTTAATGAACCCACTTTAGTTATTTAGATTCTCTTCAGCAGAAACACCATCAAAATTAGTATCCAGCTCATTTAAAAAATTACTGATAGGCTACTGCTCATCAGCATTTTAGCCAATAACAGAATGCTATAATACTTTTTAATCATCTTAAACCACGTTATCTTAAAAGTTAATTTCATCATTATAGTTTCCCTAATTTTGATTTTACTCATTCATCCTATAAGCCCTCTCCTGATTGGTTATAAATAATTTAGCTTGCTTGTAATTTCTTTTGTTTATGATGCGCGCCTATGAAATTATACAAAGATTAGGGCGTGTTTCCTTGTACTAATGTGTGTAAAAATCAGCTAGAAGACTAAATCTTGGAAAATATTCATGATATTAGTAATATCTCTTCAGATACTCTGATGAGTCATCCATATATAAATAATCTTTGAATAAAATAACATGAGATGTATTCACATTTGCTAAAATTTCGTTGATTCCCTTTGCAAAATAAAAATTAAAAAGTTCATAGTATTTGTCATGGAGCTATTCTTATACAATTTTGGCAAGGCTAATTTTTGACAAGCATATAGTACAGCTGTTCGCACTTTGATTGTAAAACTATCTCATCAAATATTATTAAGCCAAATCATTGTTTGCATTCCTTTATCTTTTAACACTTGTGCTAGAGCCTACAATTGCATTTGTACTACCAATTTCTTCTTTATTCTGATTACGTGAATCATAATTCTTTTTATATCCACTGCTATAATCCTCACCTCCATATTTATCATAATTCTAATACTATTTTGTAGAGGTATGATGACTTTAAGCTTGATTATGATTATTGCCTTATTAGTTTTGGCTATTGAAGTTGTTATTTGTGTTATTGCTACTGTAATTACTCCTTACACCTAATTAAAAATTAACCTAATCCTCATCAAATAATATTTCCTAATCTATGTAATCATTATAAGTATTGCCACTTTTTTCTATTCTCTCGCCATCTATTTCACTATATAATTCTTCATCATAGGCATTTGCTTCATCTCCTTGCCTATTTTTAATATTTAAATAGATAATGCTGTTAACTTTTTTCTCATTAATAATTTTAATATTATCTAACCTATTAACATCCTAATTGCTGCTGCTCATACTATCTTGGTACTAAGCCATGTCGTATCGTCCTACTGGGTATTTACCTTTTAAATTTTTAAGTGAAAAATACTTAACCAATCTTATAATAGACTCATATAAAATAAAATATATTTTGATAAAATATTAGAAATATTTTCAACTAAACTGCTACTAATTTGATATTCCCTGTTTAAATTTAAATTTTGTTTATACCTTCAACTGCATCATTCTTGGCTATATTGTATAAAAAAATATGTTAAATTAAATTGATAACTCCTTCAAGTAAATTAAGTTTTTCATTTACTTGCTAATCCTATCCTTAAAAATATAATTTAACTTTTGTAAAATAACTTAAATTCAAAATTTGATAAATCTATTTGTTAAGGCTTCAAATTTAATAGCTCTAACAAGCTATGAGAATGATAAAAAATGATTAATTTGAAATCTAAAAAGCAAAATTTTGTTTAAAGTACTTTGCTGGTTTTTGAGACTATGCTGATATTAAGCATTGTCTTGGATTTACTCATCTTCTTCTTCATTATCAAAATTTTCGTTCTGATTTTAATATGGGATTTTCGCAATGTTGTTTTGGCTGCTTGTTTCTAAAAAAAAGAGTGAGTTAGTTTTGCCTATAAAATATTATTATTTTATTGAATACATTTATCATAACAACTACTACTCCGTTTGGGCTTCTATACTTCAAAATTGTCATATATCATCTGACCAAACAAAACGCTCTGGTTTTATGCTTCCCTATTTAGCTTATATATCTATAAATATAATTGTTATTCTCTTTATCTTTTAAATGAAGAATACAATTTGATCAATTAATTAATTAATTTATTAATCTTTATAAATATCTTTAAATTGATTGATCAATCAATGTACTATTAATTATGTAATTAATAATTTAATTTGCTTTTGTTCATCATTCTTTTTTTAAAATCTTCTTTATACAAATCACTAAATAAATAAATTAATTAGTACTCTCTCTTTCATAATTTTTAACATCTTATTGAATTAATGTTTGTTAGTTGTTAATCGATCTAATTTTTTTTTGAATTCATTTTAAAAAATATAAAAAACTTCTTTTAATATTAGCAGATAGAAAGATATATTAATGCTTTTTTCTTAGAAGTACTTACAATACAATCAACATTCGATTTGAATACAATTCACTCTCACTCAAAACGCATCAAATATTTTTAAAAATAATTCTTGAATAAATTTAATTAAAAATATTTTTGATTCATTTATTTATTTATTATAAACTTTCTTAAATATTTTGTAATTTATTTTCATTCTATATTTATCTTCAAAAGAAATTTAAAAATTGAGTAGAAATAAATCAGAATTAATATAAATTTTATTACTGCTATTTTTAAGGGTATCTAAGATTTATTATTTTTTCAAAGCTATTTAACATATAGCATATCATATAAGAGTAATAAATAATTGAATAATATAAATAAACTATTACTAATTTATTTATAAATTTTTATATAGCACTTATTTATTAGAATTTTCATTCAAAATCAAAGTAATTTTAAATTATTCGAAAAATTAAATAAAAAATTAGCTGATAAAAAATTTCAAGTGAATTCAAAATACAAATACGAGTAAACACAAATAAACTATACTTTAATGAACAATAGTATTATTACCAACGAAAATACCTTCTTACTAATTCAATCAATCATACAAATCAAAAAATAGAACTTAAACTCCAATGAAAAAGGGGTTATTAACAGTATATTTGCTGAGTACATAATAAGAAAATATAGGACCAACAAAACTATTTTTAAGTTCTAAAAATCTTTCCTTATCATAAGTAGAATCAAATTAGTAACCTTTGCTTTAAATAAGTAATTTATAGTTTTCAGTCAAGAAAGGAATAAGGTAGTCTTCATAATAATCCAATTAGATTTATTTTATTTTACATGAAGAAAAATAATTTTGTTGGTATAAATCTAAAAATGTTTTATTAAGCTCTTCTTAGTTTTTTTTGAAAGCAAAAAAAATTTCTTTGTTTTCTAAATTTAAAAAGAAGTTAATGCTTTTTATCTTATAATGACATTAATATTGAATATCGCTGAAAGAAACTGCAAAGCTTTTCTTTGTCCTTAAAAGTAATTTCATAATAACTTACCAGTCTTAATTTATCTATTCAAGTAACTACTGATAGCCATCTTAAAATTAAGGATTTTAATCATGAGATTGTTTTAAAATATTTAGAATGATATACCTTTTATTAACAGTTAGTTCTTCTTCATATTTATAAAGCTTTTAGATATAATATTAATTGACAGGCCATATGTCAATAAAGGATCCATTCTTGATATAATCTCTTAAAAATTTTATTTCTTAGTTGATACTAGTCAAAGAAAAAGCTAACAAAATAGTAAAATAAATCCTTGCTAATATATAGTTGTTTTCTGCATTTGAAAAATAAATGTTGTTCAAGATATAAAAAACAATCATAAAAATAATGCTGCCTATTTTTTAGAAATTTAAATTATAGAAATTAAATACATCATTTGGAATTTTCATATTTTAACTTCTTAAAGCCATAGGACGATCTAGCATGTTAAAAATTAAAGTAATCTACATTAGTTTAACAAAGTAACCTTCAAAAGTAGCATCTTCTCTCTAATAAAACATCACTTTTTGAATTTTGATAATTTACTTTTTAAAAGCGAAGTTTAGAACAATAAGTGAAACTAAAAATAGAAGTTTATAGTCTGTGTAAAGAAATAAAATACTTTGGCAATACGAAAGAGAATGTTGGCAAAATTATATAAATGTTGAAATTTATTATAATTTGCTATATATTCTGATATATTCATATACAAATACTAACTAGGCACCAACAAAGTACAAAATATACTCTCCTCTCGAAATATACGATATCATCAAATATAGTCTCAAAAATAATATAGAAGAAAATCTAATACTGTCCGTTTTGCTTTCTAATCCTATTTAACACAAAATGATAACTAGAGCGAAGAACCAATACCCATCTTGGTATAGATAGTAGATTGAAATAATACTAACTACCCTTAAAAGAATTAAAGATAAGCTATTCAATTTTTCAGTCAACTCTTTTTACATCTATTTATTTATTTGTTTATTTATTTTTTATTTTAATAATTATTATTAAAAGTTAGATTTCACTTTATGCAAATTAAAAGCAATCAAAATTCAATTTAAATTGAGAAATATTTTGTTTTATTTTTATTTTGAGATCAAATATGGTAATATTTTGAGATCAATTATTTTTCTATTTAAAATCAAGTTTTTAGATATTAATGAGAAATATTTTGTTTTATTTTTATTGTGAGATCAAATATGGTAATATTTTGAGATCAATTATTTTTCTATTTAAAATCAAGTTTTTAGATATTAAAATAATCAGATTTGTGAATTTTTTTTCTGATCAAAAAATTTATGTAAATGAACAGTATTAATGTGATAATCCTAATTTTTTAGATGAACAATTTAATCAAATATTTAATAATTATATAAACTAAAGAAACCCATTAAGGACTTTTTAGGAAAAAGAGCTTTGAAGTATGATACCCTAAAATTAGAATATAGCTACAGAAGTAAATATTAAATTAGTAGTTCAATCGGAGTTTAGTTAATTTGAAATAAATCTGTTCAAAAATTTATCTTAAATAAAATTGAGGAGAATTTTTTTTGAAGTACAGAAGATTTCAACTTTTATCACTTACCTTAGTATTATTTTTTCCATATTTTGGATATTGTACCCCTACCAATACCAAATTTACTATCAATGTTTTTATAGGTCGAATAATAATATTTTATGGACATTACTATTCCCCATTTAATATCATCCTTTAAGCGTCTTAGTAGATATTCTGGTTGATCTGTAATAATAATTATAAAATTATCTCTACTATCTTGTAATATCCTAATTTAATTCTGTTGTCAATTATATCATTTATTAATATATCTTCAAATAATCAATGTTATAAAAATAGAGAAAGAAATTTATAGGATAAATGAAGTAAAAGTGAAGAGTAAATTTTCTAGACCTTCACTTTTTTCAATATTTTGTTTTTTATTTCAATTTTTTAGAGATTTGATACAGTGATAAAAATATATAGTTTTGTAGCCATGTTTAAATACAAAAAGAAACAAACATTTAAAAAAAATTATTCAGATTTTTTAATCATTTAGTGACTTCTTTCCTTTTGTTTGGGAATATTAATAATTTGATAAATACTAAAAATCCCAGGATAAAGATAAATTGCATGTCAAATCCAGAGTGAACATTTAAATAATATTCTTCACTGCTGGTTTACACTAGACCGAAGTAAATCAATATCATAAGCTATTAAAAATCAATCTTAAATAAAACAATTAAATGAAGAAAAAAAATAAATAAAAAAAATTTTTTAAACCTAAGAATTTTACAGAAAACTGATTAAACTCTGTGTATTACTTGTTAAATTATATTTGTGAATTATATTAAAGAATCTTATATTGAAGATTGTATTGAATAGATTCTCTTGTTAAAAATGAATTATCATAAAAAAAATAGATAGAAATAAGCTATATATCCCAGTTTTTGAAATTCTTCAATTTTTTATCTTGTCAAATATAATAATATAATCATACTACAATCTCAAGAGCGCACCAAAGTATTTTATTGATTAAAAAATAAATCAAAAACCTAAATAAAAGAAAGTAAGCTGTTAAAAAAGCTTTAGTAAGAATTTAAAAGATAATTTGATTTAAAAATTTAATAGTTCTATGATAAGAATATGCTAATTCTTACTAACTCTTTCTATATTTTTAGATCAATTTAAACAAATATTTAATAATAAAAAATAAAGTTAGATTTTTACTTTTAATCGATTATATAAGTTAAAATCAGAATAATTAACAAAGAAACTCAAAAGCAAAATTATATGAACTACTTTGATATTTATGAGATAAGCTTGATTATATCCCATATTGAAAATCTGTCAACCTTAAAAGTAAATGAAGTTAAAAAAATTTTTTTACTCTCAAAATTTGAAAAAAGGTTTCTGTCTTTATTTTGATTAATTTTTGTAAAATATAAGAAATCAAATAAAAAGAAAATAATTAAGATTAAGAAAAAAAAAAAATTCATTCGTAATATAAAATTTATTTGAAATATCACAAATCATGATATCATGATCTGTGATATTTCAAATGCAGGAACAGCTATATTTGTGCAAGAATTAAAATGCATATTTGTGAAAAAATAAATAAATACAAAATTAAATGTTCTTTTTAAAAAAATAATTTAAATAAAAAATTAGCTGATAAAAAATTTCAAGTAAATTCAAAATACAAATATAATTAAACACAAATAAACTATACTTTAAAGAACAATAGTATTATTATGAACTAGCCTACCTTCTTACTAATTTAATCAATCATACAAATCATAAAATAGAACTTAACCACTTATGAAAAAGGGGTTATTAGCAGTATATTTGCTGAGCACATAATAAGAAAATATAGGACCAACAAATCTATATTTAAGCTCTAAAAATCTTTTCTTATCATAAGTAGAATCAAATTAGTAACCTTTGCTTTAAATAAGCAATTTATAGTTTTCAGTCAAGAAAGGAATAAGGTAGTCTTCATAATAATCCAATTAGATTTATTTTATTTTACATGAAGAAAAATAATTTTGTTGGTATAAATCTAAAAAAGTTTTATTAAGCTCTTCTTAGTTTTTATTGAAAGCGAAAAAAATTTCTTTGTTTTCTAAATTTAAAAAGAAGTTAATGCTTTTTATCTTATGATGACATTAATATTCAATATCGCTGAAAGAAATTGCAAAGCTTTTCTTTGTCCTTAAAAGTAATTTCATAATAATTTACCAGTCTTAATTTATCTATTCAAGTAACTACTGATAGCCATCTTAAAATTAAGGATTTTAATTATCAGATTGTTTTAAAATATTTAGAATGATATACCTTTTATTAACAGTTAGTTCTTCTTCATATTTATAAAGCTTTTAGATATAATATTAATTGACTGGCCATATGTCAATAAAGGATCCATTCTTGATATAATCTCTTAAAAATTTTATTACTTAGTTGATACTAGTCAAAGAAAAAGCTAACAAAATAGTAAAATAAATCCTTGCTAATATATAGTTGTTTTCTGCATTTGAAAAATAAATGTTGTTCAAGATATAATAAACAATCATAAAAATAATTCTGCCTATTTATTAGAAATTGATTTTATAGAAATCAAATACATCATTTGGAATTTTCATATTTTAACTTCTTAAAGTCATAGGATCATCTAGCATGTTAAAAATTAAAGTAATCTATATTAGTTTAACAAAGTAACCTTCAAAAGTAGCATCTTCTCTCTAATAAAACATCACTTTTTGAATTTTGATAATTTACTTTTGAAACGCTAAGCATAGAACAACAAGTAAAAATAAAAGTAGAAGTTTATAGTCGGTGTAAAGAAATAAAATAATTTGGTAGTACTAAAGAGAATGTTGGCAAAATATTATAAATGTTGAAATTTATTATTATTTGCTATATATTCTGATATATTCATATACAAATACTAACTAGGCACCAACAAAGTACAAAATATACTCTCCTCTCGAAATATACGATATCATCAAATATACTCTCAAAAATAATATAGAAAAAGTACTAATATCTTACGTTTTGCTTTCTAATCCTATTTAGCACAAAATGATAACTAGAGCGAAGAACCAATACCCATCTTGGTATAGATAGTAGATTGAAATAATACTAACTACCCTTAAAAGAATTAAAGATAAGCTATTCAATTTTTCAGTCAACTCTTTTTTCATCTATTTATTTATTTGTTTATTTAAATAATTATTATTAAAAGTTAGATTTCACTTTATGCAAATTAAAAGCAATCAAAATTCAATTTAAATTGAGAAATATTTTGTTTTATTTTTATTGTGAGATCAAATATGGTAATATTTTGAGATCAATTATTTTACTATTTAAAATAATATTAAAATAATCTGATAAGTGCATTTTTTTCTGATCAAAAAAAATTTATGTAAATAAATATTATTAAACATGATTATCCTAATTTTTTAGAGGAAAAATATAATTAAATATTTATAAATCATATAAATCAAAGAAACCCACCCATTAAGGATTTTTTGGAAAAATAATTTAAGCGTACGATATCCTAAAATTAGAATTTTGCTACAGAAATAAATACTAAATTAGTTTTTTAATCGGACTATATATAGTTAATTTTAAATAAATCTATTCAAAAATTTATCATTAATAAAATTGATGAGAATTACTTTTGAAGTACAGAAATTTAATTTCAACTTTAATCACTTGCTCTGTGTAAAACATATTAAATTATATTATAAAATCTTTTTTTGAAAATTATATGAATAGATTCTCTTGTTAAAAATGAATATCATAATAATAATAAATAGAAAAAATCTAGATAATCTAGTTTTTGAAATTCGTTAATTATATATCTTGTCAAATATAATAAGAAAATCATACTACTATCTCAATAGCGTACCCAAGTATTTTACAAAAACCTAAATAAAAGAAAGTAAACTGTTAAAAAAGCTTAACTCAAAATTTAAAAGATAATTTGATTTAAAAATTTAATTGTTCTACGATAAGAATATGCTAATTCTTACTAACTCTTTCTACCTTTTTAGATAAATAAAACAAATATTTAATAATAAAAAATAAAGTTAGATATTTATTTTTAATCGATTATATAACAAAAAACAGTTAATAATCAGAATAATTAAAAAAGAAACTCGAAAGCTAAATTATATGAGCTACTTTGATTAATTATGAGATTAGCTGATTATATCCCATATTGATAATTTGTCAACCTTAAAAGTAAATGAAGAGATTGTTGAATATCAAATTTCTGAATTTAAATTAAAAACAGATAAACAAACCCTCACTTATCTAATAAATTTAAGTTTCAAATTCAACTGAATAATAATCAAATTAAAATAAAATGTAATAAAACATTAATATTCAAGCATAATCAAATTAAAATGAACCAAACATTCCTGAAGAAGAATAAATAGATATTAGTTATATACGTGGTGGAATATTGGAATAAATGAAAGAACACTTACCCTCAGTTAGCTTAATTAGCTGAAATAATTTATTATCTTCATTTTTCATAGTCAGTTTTGAAAAGATATTTGCAAAAACAAAATAATTAGTTCATAAATAAAGAAATAGGTTGAAAGAAAATCATATTCATAAATTTTATATTTCAAAAATAAAATATTCAAATATAAATATTAGAGAATATACAATCAGAGCATTTTAGGGCCAATAGGTAAAAAAGCATTACCTATCATGCCAAATTTTTCCCACTTATCTTTTTCTCAAATCTATTAATCTATTTATAGATATTTGATGAATTATGATATATTATAAAAAAATATATTACTTTAAAGGATCTATTTAAAATATCAAATAGTGTCATATAAAGATACTATC
The DNA here is from genome assembly GCF_000189635.1 of Tetrahymena thermophila SB210. Taxonomy (NCBI): domain Eukaryota; phylum Ciliophora; class Oligohymenophorea; order Hymenostomatida; family Tetrahymenidae; genus Tetrahymena; species Tetrahymena thermophila. The sequence goes on along the minus strand of NW_002476481.1, from coordinate 731,270 downwards.
TCTATAAATAAACCAAAATAGTAATTTAAATATATTTTATTTACTCTAAGACATTACCTAAAGTTTATAATTTTATTGCAATGATGTTTCATTGCAGTCTTCTCCTTTCTACGAATAATTAATATATAAACTACCCAAATAATATGCTTGATTAAAAATTCTATCAACTTTTATTCAATCTTACACCTAATATTTTACAATTATCAAAGCTTTATTATTACGTTAATGATACTTTTAACACTTTTTGACTAAATTAATTAGGATTACCAATCTAAAAAACAAAAGAAATTCTTTTAAAGAACAATATAAAAGAATTAAATTAGAATTATATGAAATAACCAGGTAAAAATAACTCTAAGTAACAAATCAATAAAAGAACATAAATAACACAGTTTTATGATAATATATGATTTAACAAAAAAACATTAATTAATTATTCAATGTATTCTTTCTGCATAAACTGGATATATCTGTTTTATATACATTAAACAAAAGAAATTTTGAATTCCGAACTGTGTAAAATAAATTTAATAAATCAATAAAATAATTTTTTGATAAATTAAAAAAAAAGCAAGTTATCAAACTAGAAAAAATGATTAAAAAAATACAGTAATTTATTCAGAAATGAATGAATATAATTTAACAAATAAATATTTTACTCTCTGTAAAATATATTTCTGTCATTATTTATGGATTTAAAAGCCCTAAATTTCTATTTTTTAAGGAAAATATATTCTAAATTTATCATAAAATTAAATTTAGATATGTACATTAAACATTAAAAAATTATTGTTCATTTGTTAAAATTATAAGTGAAATTAAATTACCAACTTTATTGGCTGTAAATTTATTAATTCTCTTCATAATTTCATAATTATAGGTTATTTTGAATAATAAATATATCAGCTTCAAAATTATTTTCTTTTCATAAATTTAATAGAGGTTCATTCTTATATAAAAGTAATTCCCTCACCAAGCAAAATATTGCTAATATATTTGTTATTTCAATTGACTTTATTCTTTATATATTATTAAATGTCAAAGAATATTTTATTTTGTGGGAATGGTATCAAAGTCAAACATCTAAAAATTTTTAATGATAATTAAATGATATTCATTCAATTTTGTAAATAAATCTTCTATAATTTTTAAAATTATATGTGATTTTTGAGTCAAGTATGACTTCTATACAATCAATATAAGAATAAAATTATTTAAAAATGTATGATTCTTTAAGACTTTAGAAATAATTATAAAGAGTTTTCCATATAAATATAATTAGCAAATCAATCTTTTGTTTGTCAAACAAAATGTATTTTATAGACTTTTTTATTGATCAATCAATTTAATTACATTCGATCTCCTTTATTATTAATAATTCAAACTCTTATTAACTCAATATTTTTAAATTTTCCAAATTTATTTATGTAAAATAGATTGAATTAAAATAAGAATTTTTTTTATTGATTCAATATTTTTTATAGAGCATATCAAATTAAAATAAAGAGCAGAAATTAATAAAAATCATTTTGTTTTAAATGAAGAAATTTCAAAATTTTATACTTTGATAAATGAAAAAAAAATTTAATATTTAATAAATAAAATAAATCAATAAGATACAAAAATTTTTGAGTGTTTAAAGAACGTCTTAATACAAAAAGTAATAATAATAATTTTTAAGCTGATAGAGTAGATGGTTTTAAATTGATTATTGATATTAAAGCTAATTAATATGTTTTTAATAGTACTTAATTAATGTCGATAATCCATTTTTTTATCATAATTCTGAATCATTTGAATGACTAAGCAAGGACTAAAACAAATTTTAGTAGAATAAGTCCATTAATATTTTAAAAGAATTCTTTTACATTTAAAATTATAAATTAAAGATTAGTGATTAGATAAGATATAGCTGATGTTGATTAAAGAGTTGCTAATGTGATTAGCAAGCTCACTGATAAATTATAAAAGTGAGTATGCGCATCAATAGAATCACTAATCAAATGATTTTGATCAAATATTTGGAAGAATAAAATAAAATAAAATTTAAGGACATTAAATTATAAATATACAAATAAATTATCAGTTAATATTTGCGCATTTTTGTTTGTGTGTTAATATATATTTCGTTCATTTATTAATTTATTTATTTTTATAATTTGCTTTCACTCTACTTTCTTCAAAATTTTCATTAAATCTAATCTTCCTGTTAATCTTCTAACTTATATCATTTCGGAGAGAGCAAACATTAAATAGAGAGTGATCAATAGACATAAAATTTCGATGCTTCCTTCAACAATAAAGAAAATATTTTGTCCTGAGTAAAAGAAACACATTCCCATATTTCTATTTCTCTTAGCAGCAGCGTAAGCAACAAAGAAGATTTTTAAAGCTAAAGTACACAAGAAGGCGAAAAGATTACTATATTTTAAGGCAGCTTTGTCCCAGTTTCTGACAGCAAATAAATTAGTTGAAATGTATATAAATCCAGAGATGAAAGAAAACAAATAGGGCAAAAACAATTTATTAATATCTGAGCAATCACTTGGAATATCAGCTGCTTGCACTATCATCAATACTGCTCCAACTATTTAGAAAACACCCATGAAAAGGTCAACGAAAATGAAAATTCTTAGAAGAGATACCAATTATTTGTTATCTTTATAAATCCTTAGACTTTCGCCGTTGTTGCTATTTAATTCCTCGTTCATCTAATATTTTTGTTAGTTTGTTATGTAATTTAATTAAATTGGTTTTTAAAAATTATATAAATAATAAAGGTCACTTGTTCCTTAATTAGATATTATACTATCTATTTATCTATTAAATTAACTATCCTCAAATTATTATTGATATTTCAATCAAAATTATATTCATCAAAAAGTAATAAAATTAAACATAATCAGGAAGGCTGATGACCAATGTTATATAATCTTTAATGTATGATATCAAATTAATAGATTGTGAAATGTTTACTTTATTTTAGTTAAGGCTGTATCCTTAATTATTATTTAGTTAATCCTGTTATAAAACACAAAATGATTACTAAAAAAGATCTTTAGTAAGATACAAATATTACCTAAATCATATTTACAATTTTTGGATCTAGAATTTGGCAGTAATACTTTTTAGAGTTATAGTTATATTTTTAGAAATGATTAATTTTTAGTATAAATTATTTATATCACTTATAATATTTCAATCGATACTTTCTTTCTAGATCCAAATAAAAAATCTACAATTTTTTTTGCTATATCATTTCTAATTAATAAAATTTTTTCTGCGCATTTTCTTAATATCACAATTTTGAAATTTAAATTTCAAATTAGCCTAATTAAATCTATTTCCGAAATCTGGATTGTGATGTCTTCATATTTTTATTTGTAAGTAAATTGTTTGTTTTATTAAAGGTGTAAAATAAAATTTTAAGTTAATTTTTTTTATTTTAATCACTTAAGTTACTATAATTTAGTTGTTTGAATTTATTTCTTCTTCTAACTGATTTATATAACCATTTTGTTAATTGCATTATTCTATACTAAAATTAAAAATTATTCTTAGTAACTAAAAGCATTATTTTAATAATATAACCAAATTAGTTTAAAGAAATAAATATATTTACATCAGCTTGCTACTAAATTTTTAAATAATTTCAAAAAATAATATGTATTAAAAATGCAAAATATTCAGCAAAGATTAACTTGATAGAAAGACATTTAATAAAAAAATTTAAGCAAAAATTACAATTTCACACATTCATTAAAACTCTATCACAATTTTAATATCTTAATATTAACTAAGAAATCATTTGTAGAATCAATGAATTATAAATATTATAATAAAGTTAAATCAAATACACCATTAAAAATAATTTTAAGTACAACACTAATTTAATACAATTATTCAACATGAAATGATAATTTCACTCTTTCATTAAAATCATAGTAAATATTTTTATAAATTCAAAACTATGAAACCATATGCTAACTTTGATAGATAAATATAAGTTGTAGTTAAATACACCATAAGAGCAAAAATTATAAAATGCAATTTTAATTTTTTAAAAAAATTCAACTTAAAATGTTAATTTCTCTAATAACTGTAATAATATTTTAATTCCTTTATACTATCTATGAAACAAAAAATTTTGATAATTTATTAAATCAAATAGTGCTTTTAAAACTATAAGAAAAAACTAACTACAGTACAATATTATACATTGATTTGAATATATTAAGAGCTATTTAAATAGTTAAAAGAAGGTTTTACTCAAATAGAAAAATAATAAAACCAAAAACCTATTTTTTAAGTGAAATTATTAAAATTGTAATCAAAACTATTAATTTTAAATTAAAAATTTAAACTTATTTTATAAATGATATTTATTTTTTACTAAAAACCAATGTTTGATTAAACCAATTAGGATATTTAAGATAAGATTTTATAAACGAAATATTTATAGCAATTATAAATAAATTTAATAAAATAAAAAGCAAGCAATCGAAACAAACAACTAACTAACAAGTAAATAAATAAAACATTTTTAAAAATATTTTAATTTATAGTAAGAATTTAAATAAATAAATAGATTTATCAAAGTTTCTTTTGTAGTGATAAGATAGAAGGTAAGGTTTTTATATTTTCTTTTTTTTCTGTAATGGCAACTTGTGCTTCTGATTCGTTGAGTTGTTGTAAAACTGCTAAGGGATTTAAATTTTATTCAGACTATTACATAAATTTGTGAGGCATTTTATCGATGTAGTTTCTCAAATTTTTCATTGAGAAATATATACAAGTCAAATAAACTATATCAAATATATGTGCGGTGTATTTTAAATTGAAAAACCAGAAAGGAAGCACTGCTTCTGATACTAACTTAGTTTCAACAAAAAGCAAAGAAGCATCACAAAAATAAGATCCTACAAGCATTTTCTTATCGATTACATCCCAGAAGGATAAGGTTGCGAAACTGAACCCAATAGGCATCAAAAGCCACATAAAGACATTACCTCTAGGGGGAAGAGCTCTTTTTGTAGCTTTAATATCGCAATATTTAACTACTTACAATCCGCAAATTGATGCACAAAAGAATGCATTTTTCATATTGAAGTAATCAAGACTCTTCTTAATATTTTCATAATATCTAGAATCAGTATATTCCAACCACATGCTTTGATAGTAGAAGTATAACTAAGGCAAAGAAGATCCTAAAAGCAAACCTGCTACAATTTTAGGAGTATTTTTAGCAATGTTATCTCTCATCTTTTCGACTTATCTTCTTGCCAAAATATTAAAGTTTCTCTCTTCATTGTAAACCTTTTCTTAGGCTGTACCTCTTTTAGGCTTTTGGAAAATATCTCTTTTATATCTCTATGCTTATTCTTTTACTTTTCTAGCACAATTAAATAATCTATTCATTTTATTGCTAAATAATAAACTGTTTTTATATGTATTTGTAACACTATGTTTGTTTAATATATCTATCTATCTAACTATCTTTCTTCTTTAAAATTGCTTTTATGAAGATTTAAAAGATTTTTTTTTCTAGAAACTTTTAATGCAAATATCAATAAAAAACAAAAATTAAACATGAAAATTTAATTAAATTTAAATAAAGGCCATAATCTCAAAAAACACTTACAAGTAATTTTTTTTTTCTATTATAAAATTTATATTTTTTAATTTATCTAAATAAAATTAAAAAATCAATTTAATTTTTATTTTTTAAATAAAAAGATAACCTTAAAAATAAAAATGGAGAAAATCAAATTGATCTGTTTAACTTTAGCTTTCTTAGTTTTTTATAAATTTTAATACACATTTCATATTTTAATTTAATTTAATTTTTTGTTCATCTCCCTTTTTACATCAGTTCTATCTAGAAAATGAAAGATTAAATATTTATACAAAATAATATGCTTACTTATTTAAATTTAGAAAAAATCATTGGATATTAATTATTAATTTAGGTAGATATAATTTTAGTTAAGCTAAATTTAAAGTATTTAGATAGATAAATTAATATTTCAACAAAAATAACAAAAGAATGGAGTATTACTAATAAATTCATCCTATTTTTTTTGTAGAAATAAATTTAAATTATTAATATTCAATATGAAGAAAAATTAATTTTTTTATTTTACATAGTTTTGCTATTTACTTTTAAAAGCTTTGCTCATTTCGTTCTAATGTAAGTAAATGTATTTTTTTTTCAAAAAGCTTACATTTATCAATTCAGGTAATAGAAGATTTGTTACAATTTAATCGATGTCTAGTATTTGTATAATAAATTCTTATATCAGATTACTTAACTTTCTACCATACAAATTTTTTAAATTAAAAATTTTGAGATATTTTGCTTTGAAAATAATAAATTCGATCAAGGATAATATTATTAAATCACTCAGGATTAGTTGATTGATTTTTAATAATTTTTCCACTTTACAAGAGCAAAGAAATTTTTACAATTAAAAATATTTTGAGTGCTTAGTCTGTCTGATAAAGAAAATAATTAGACCACAAGACGATAATTCTTTAGAAACTAATAAAAAAATTTTTAGAAATGAATTGTCAATTGAATTAGTAAAGTATTATAAAATATTCATGTTGAGATTTTGCTAAATTATTAGTAAATCAGCTTCTTTAAAGTTGAGTAAATTTTAAATATTTCATTAATAATTGACTACTTTTATAGTTTATTAGACTTCTACAGGCCTAAATTAGTTAAAGTGTATAAAAGATTAAAGAGGAGTTAAGAAAATCTTAACTCTCCTTTAAAATTCGTAAAGTTAAAAGGTCATCCAAAATTTTAAAATAAAGAATTTTACAAAAAAACAAGCAAATTAAAGCGAAAAACAATTCAAGACTTATAAATTAAATATTGATTAAACATATTATTTAGATTTATTTATTTACAAAATAAAATTCATTCTTCGCTAAACCAGAAGAAACCACCAAATAAACTAACAAGACACACTAAAATAGTAAGTAGTACAAATGAGCTAAGAATAATACGAGAAGTTTGAAGACGAGATCATAGAAAGCAATTGCAAAATAATTAATGAAAAGGAGTAAAAAAGTAAAAAAGTTATGAAGAACTTAGAGAATGATGAGTCTTTACGTCAAGATGTAAGCGTTGAAATATATTCAAATGAAGAGCAAAGAAAGCAACTTGCTGAAGAGTAAAAGTAAAAAATAGACCAAGAGAGAGAAGATGAGAGGCAAAAGAGGATTAGCAAAATTGTCTCGTTTGTATTTGGAGTTCTCCCAATCGTTGTAATGGTAGGCATTTTCATCCTCTTTTCATTAGATGACAAAATAAAAAATAGAGTAATCGACATGTTCGCCAACATAAAACAACTTAACTTCGAAATATCTTTTTACTTAATTATTTATGGAGCTCTTCTCATTTTCTTGAGTTTCCCCTACCTTATTTTTGAAATGAGTCTAGGATTTACCTTCAGTTTCCCAATCGCTGTATTTTTTGCTGTTTTTGCTAAAGTGATAGGAGAGATAGTTTGCTTTTCACTCTCAAGGTATGTTTTCAAGGATCTCTGTTTATAATTTTTAAGAATGAATGAGTATTTTATAGTCTTAGAAAGAGCTGTTAAGAAATATCCTTGGCTCGTTTCTAACCTTCTTAGGGGATCTATATTGGTTCCATTATTTGTTGTTAATTTTGGTTCTGGTATAATTGACATTACATTTACTCAATACATTATTCCTGCTCTCTTATGGGGAACTTTATACTCTATTTTTGCTGTTCTCTGCGGTTCTTAACTTTTAAACATAAAGGATGTGCTTGCTAATGCTGCTTTTCCTCAAAATAAAACCTTATTCTTCTTTGAGCTAAGTATGGTTATTGTCAGTTTGATAATTATGATAGCCATAATCTGGAAATCTGGTTAAATGTATGAAGACATTCAAAAAGAAATAAAAGAATAAATGATTATGGAAAAACAGCTACAATCTACCAAAGCCATGGAAAGTATTACCAATATTAACATAAAAACAAACAAATAAAACTCATCTATCGCTTCTTCCTTGGTTGAGTGCGCTGATGAAGAAAATTCAAAGCAAAGTAGAAAAGAAAAATAAAAATAAAAAACATTTGATGCCTTTTAAATTGCCAACAAAAAACTAGATTCTAATAATATAAAAAATTTTTGAGTTAAAAATTTGTTGATCAAATAATTGTTTGAATTAAAAAATTAATAGATTTTAAAATTTGCAAGAAAATTAATTGGTTAATTAATTAATAAAAAATAAGTAATCAAAAAATTATAATTAGTTTCGTTATTGATTTTAAAAAGTTGGATAAACAAACATACAGATAGCTTTGATAATATTATAATCATCAGATTTTACATAATTATTATAAAACTTTACTAAATCAAAATAAATAATTAATTAAACCAACTTTATCTATATTACAAAATCATTTAAGATATAAAAAATCTATCTACAAATTATCAAACTTCTTATTTATATATTTATATTCACTGAAGTTTTATATTAGAAGAATTTATTTCTCTTTGCATTTTCCTTTTTTTTCTTTTCTTCATTTACAATAAAAGTTTCAATTTCAGATCTATCTTTAATTGTAGTTTTAAATTATTTTTGCATTAATAACGATTAATTGTTAATTAATTTATTTATTTATTCATTCATTTTTAAATTTGTTCCAATTTAAATTTATTTATTTTTTTAAAAATTAGCTTTTTACTATTTTTATTTTTTGAACTTTGATAATTTCAAATTCAAAAATAAATTGTTTTTTCAAGAAATTTGAACTGAAAAGAAATATAAATCCTTATCACTTGTTTAAAACTAATTTAAGATTATAAAAATATGAAAACCGAATCAACTTTTTATGGAAATAATTTACAAAAAATGTTAAATTTGAGTAATATGATTTGAATAACAATGTATTCCATTTTAAGCTGTTTTTTATTATTTAAAATTGATAGTAAGCTATATTTGATTTCAATCATATTTAACAATTAAAAAATAAAAATTATATACTAAATAGGTAAAAAATATTTTAAATATTTTTCAAAATCTATTTAAAAATTTTTTAAATATTATTTAAACTACTCTAATAAATTCAAATAATTTTAGAAGTTTAAGTGAAAATTTAAAATAGTAAAATGTAAAAAATAATATTCACACTTTATTGTTTTATTATACATAAAAAATGTTAAAAAAGTAGCAAAAATTTAAAGTAAATTATCAGAAAAGTATTTCTAAATATTTTGAAATAAATTAAATTGGAAAAGTGATTTTTTATGTTTAAGTTAAAAATAAATATTAGAAGTGAAGTACAAAATATTTTGATTAAGTTACTAATGATATATGATTATGATGAATATAAATAAATACGTTTAAAGTTAATTTAATAAGATTAAAATGATTGTGGTCTCATTTATAGAATGATTGGAAGTTTTATATTTTATTTATTTATTTTTTTGTTTTGTTGTTTGTATTAGATACAAAAAAGTTAGGAAAATATGTTTTTATATTTTAATGTATTTATTATCTTTGAGTAAATTCTTTAGCCAATTTATTTATTTATGTATAAATAAATAAATTGGAATTATGAAGTTATTTGGTTATTTAATATAAATTTGAAATTAATATTTTACAATTTGTTTTATTTTTATTCCCTTCTCATTTAACTAAGATTTGTGATTAAATTCTATCAAATTAAAAAAGGTTTTGTTTTTCTGAAGTGTGTTTGGTTTATTTGTTTGTTTATTTATTTATTTCATATTTAAAGAATTATTTCTATTATAATCAATATTAGAATTTTTTCTGCATTTATTGTCTAGTCATTCTTGTGTTGCTCTTGTAATTAGATAATTCTTTATTTTAAATTAGAAATCATTTAATTTGAAATAATTAAGAATAAGATTTATTTACATCTAATGATTTCGGCAAGATTTTCGTCTTTCATATTTAATTTATCTAGAACTTCATCCAAATTAAAACTGTATCTCTGCAAGAGCATATTCATGTCAGAAAAAGTGAATTTGTCAATTTGCTTGCAAATTTTTTCATAAATTATGGTGTCTAATTTGATTTGAATTGTTACTTACAAATTTATTAAAATTATTAAATTTACACTTAGGACTGTCAATAGATCCTTGGTAAACTCTGTTGTTCATGATAGTTTAGAAATGTTCAGTTCTGTTTATTAGCATATCTTTGTTTAATTCTCTATAAGCTAATTTGTATAAGAAAATTTTAATTGTTGCATTTTTTAAAAATTTGATATAAATTACTTGTTTCATGAAGTTAATAAGGAGGAACATCAGCTTAGTACTGATGACCAATTGATATTTTATTTTTTTGTAGCTTCAAAGCCCAGAAATCGTTAACATTAAAAGCTTTAGGTGGTGCTTGAGCTTCCTTCTTCTCACGTCTATTTTTAATTTTCAAAATTTAAAATGATGTTTATAATATTTAAAGTAAATTTTTTACGCCAAAATTGCATCGCATTTTCTGCATATTTGTTTCTCACTTAGGAATTACTATTTAAAAAAAATATTATGTCAATTTTTATTGCTTCAATAAGATTTAATTGTTATTTGAAATTAATTAATATTTTACCCCTTTTGTGCACTTGTTGGAGCACTTCTTGCAAATTAAAGGTAAAGGAATTTCTTTTTTAGTCTTGTTAGATTTCTTTTCATCTAGCTAGTTGCTTGTTCCTTCTTTCGAGCTCTATTGCTGATTTGATGATTGTTAATTTTAAGAAGACATATTAACCTAAGGAGTGGTTTAAGGAGAATTATTTAAGATCATTTCTTGGTTAGAGTTACCATTGCTATCATCCTATAGATTTTTGATATTTAATAAATAATTAAAATATGAATTAATTCGTTTATAAATCTTATTTACATTCTTTGATTTATCTTAAATTCTTTTTGATTGTCTGACCATCTTTTGGTTTCTAATCTCATCACTGTATTCCTCATCTAAATTTTAGTCTTTTTTAGAAAGCTTTGAGTATTATGATTACACGTGGTTGCCATTTTGGTATGTGTTATTTGTACTTCTTCCTTGAGACTAAGAAGATTCCTATCTGAAAAGCTCGTATTACTGCTTGATAGCTTTATTTTTAAGAGTTTCCTATTCTAAAAATTCTGATTATTTAACAGGAACAAGCTTCAATTAGGTGATATTATTGGTATTTGTTGTATTGATGCTATTTTTTGTTAAGTTATTTTCTAGATTATTTGATGAAGTTTACTTTTCTTTAGAAATTCTCTTAGATTATTTCAGTAAAGAAATATTTTAACTGCTTTAACTAGAGTTTTCTCTTTCTACTCTCATTGGATTATATTTACTGCTGTTAGTAGATTTATTTTTGTTGTTGAACTAGCTTAGCTATTTACTGTTAGATTAGGTAAATTACTAACTATTTGAATTACTATTCAAATTTTGCAAATCATTTTTTCTAATTTTTAACTCAATTAAGTTTTGTTTCTTAGAGTTAGATTGTTGGATTCTTTATTATTATGCCTATTCAGTAATCAGTTGTTTGAAGTAATCCTACTATTTTTGCATATTTTCATCTGTCATATGATTTGACTCATCATCTATCACTATTTCGTTAGGTTAAGAGCGGTTAGCTTTAAAATTATTTTCTTAGATATTTGCAGAATCTGCTGCGTTTACATTTTCTTTTTTCTGATTTTTAAGTAGTCTATTGAAAGTTGCTTCATTATTCTTTTATTGATTTACATTATTAGGTGTGATGTTTAATTAATTTGAACATTGGTTATCTTCACTGCTAACATCAACAACGTTTTAATTAAGCAGTTACTAACGTTAGAGTTAAATATGTTATTAAAACTATTATTGTTATTAGAGTATTGCTTAAGGGTTACTAGAACTGTCATTAGAAATTTGCTTAGCTTGAAGATTAGCATTCATCAAATTTTATTTTAAATCCTATTAAATCATATTCAAGTTATTATTTTACTCTATTTGTTGCAAGCGGTTTTAGTAGTTTACCATAGCTGCTGCTGTTTAGGCATTGGTTAACATTTAAGGCGTGGCTTAAATTTATTAGTTGTTGATTCCAAGCTATGTCATAATGTTATTATTGTTATTGTTGTTGTTATTTTAAAGAGAGTTCAAGCCTTAAGTCATATTATATTGATCAGTAATTAAATTATTTCCATTTATTTAACTAAAATTAACTTAATTTAATTGGGTTGGATTTTGCATTAGAAGTTGAGATGCATTTGAAGTTTATCCATTGTTTGCATAAGGAAATCCATTCATTTAAGATTAGGCAGCAGGTGTAGCTTGAGTCATACCAAATTAACTCATTTACTACTACTGTTTATTAAATAGTTAGTTGAAAGCTTGTGTTTATTGTTGCTAAGCTTACTGCTATTGCTATGCTTATTAATTTTATTGGTTTAGTAATTACAATTAAGCAGTTTGTGATGCAGGTAAATTGAACCCATAAGCATTCATATACTAAGTTGTTGCAGGTGATATACCTGAATATTATAAAGTGGAACTGGGATTCACAGCTGTAATTCCATTAGGTGTGGCCAAAGAATTTTGGTATTACTACTAAAATAATTATTGTTACTGGAGCTATTATTATTGTTATTATAGTGGTAAAGAGACATTCATAGGAGTAACTAAGTATTATGAAGGCATTTGCATTTAAGTGAACATTGAAGAGGGATCAACATAACTCTATGAGAATGTAGGCATATTGAACATTGTAGTACTTCTATATAATTAACATAAAAAATTATTATATAAATGTCAGAATTAAAATATTGTGTTTGATTATTTGGGTTGATTCTTTTAATTTAAGATAATCCTTTATCTTAGTTGAAAAACGTAAATTTTAGCAATAAGGCTGGTGGGAAACATGAAAAATTTATATTGATGATGGCTTTTTTTATAAAGTTTATTGAGTTTTAATAATATCGGTTCTATTTTCTGAGACACTTTTTAAAAATCAAAGACTTATCAAGCAAAAAAATTTGTATCTATAAAATTTAAATGTAAATAGAAAAAAATCTGATATGAATTTTTTTATCTTTGAAATTTCATTAAAAAATTAATTAAATTTATTTAGCTTTTTCTTATTTCTTGAATTAAAAATTTAAAAAAAATAAATATTAAAATTATAGATTTTTTATAATTTTTGAGAGCAAGTACATTCATCCATCTAACAATTTTTGTGCAAAGAGAGAGAGAGCGTTTTAAAGTTTTTGACTTTAAATACTCAATTCAAATATTAAGTAAGCGATCCTATTAGTTTAAATCTAAATATATCATATCAACTTATTAGCTGGGATTAGAGCTTGATTTATTGTGTAAAACTAACATTTTTTTGTTTTGGATTCAAAAAAACGAATATTTCTTTTACTCTAAGTTGCTTTGAGAATTTTTAAGCTGCTGAATGAATCTAAACGATTTACTATTCCAATAAATAATTATTGTAATTTTTAAAAAATAGACAAATTTTTAAAAGTATTAATCCTCTATAAAAATCTATTGATTCAATATAAATTAAAATAGTGCAAAGCAAATTCAATGAATAAGCATTGTGAAGAAATATTTTGATTCTTCTAATCTGATATAGTTAGAGCGTCATCATTGTTTGCTTTTATAAAGCTTTTTTGCACCATTAACTTATTATTTTTAAAATTGTAAAATATAATCAATTATTAAAACTTCCTATTTTCTATTTACTGGTTAAATGTCTCTCAGTCTGGCTGCATTTTTTATTTTTTCTTATTATTTATTTGGCAACGAAGATCAAGTTAACACATTATATTTATCGTAGTGGTATAAAAATGTATAATAATCAAATGTTATACTCACTTTTGCTCTTTATCCTAGGAGTTATTTTATTTGCAAAATATGTAAGTTTTTTCTAAAACTGTAAGAAAGTATGTGGGGACAAATAAACTATGCTATAGTGGGAATAAAAAAGAGAGAGAGAGACAAATCAAGCTGGAATTATGAAAAATTTAAGTCTTCTCTCATAAAAATTTTTATCTCAGATCCTACTAAAAGAGTGTAAACAAGCATTTACTTACTAATATAGTAAATAATAAAAGAAAAATTTGATTATGTGAAAGGTAAAAGATAAAGAATCAATTTAAATTTATTTACTCTCTAAAGTTATTATTAAGAGATTTTATATAGCTTTTTTTAAATTTATTTAATTGTTAGGAGTGATGAATTATTAGAAAGCATACCTCATTTTTCAATAAAGTTAATAGATTTTTATTTTTTGTTTAAAAATTTTTAATATTTTATATAGATGCTTGATATAAGTTTTCTTTATTTATCTTGCTTATTATTTTATGAAAACAGGAAAAGTTCTTCATTTTTTTATTTATTTAAATGAGAGCACAAAAAATACTCCGTTTTAAATCATTTATATTCTATATCAGCAGATAGCATCATAAATTATTCTATAAAAATATAAATAAATTGAACACTTTGCGTTTCAATATAAATCTTATATTCAGGTAGAATCGCTTATTATTTTAATTTCAATTTTCCCAATAAAAATACTTGAATTTGATTTATTTTGAGGATATAATGTTTTCTTTATCAAGACACGAAGCGATTATAATAATAAAATTTAAGTAAGTTAGATTCATGTAAAATAAATTCTCTTAAATTGAGCAAATTTCAATACGAAATCCTTTTTTTTTTGTTAAAGTAGTTTGCGTTTTGAAAACGTCAAAAATTTAAACACCTTTTTAAAAATAATTAAATCAGCATAAGCGAGTAATCAGGTAATTAATTTCATTCTATTAATTGTAATTATTCAAACATTTATGTATTAGTAGTTATTTCAGTTGAATAAGTTTTTGTATTTTTGATATTTGAAAAGTGCTAATAAATTAAAATTAAAGGAAAAGCCTAGAACTTAAATGTTTGTTCTTAAATTTGTAATAAAATTGTAAATAATATTTGACTGCATTTTTTATAATTTCTTAGCAAAACCATATATTTAAATTAATTTAGGTTTATTTTTAATTTTTGCTTATCTTTACTATTAAATTTACTTTATCTTTTCTCTAACAAATACTCATAAAGAGTAAAAAAACTCTTAAAAATTAGATTGGAGACCCATATTTATATGTTTTTCAGTTAAAAAAAGTTAGCTGGAGTTCAGATTGCAGAATCACTGCTTGAATTTGGCTGAATTTAGACCCAAACTTTGCTTAAAAAACCAGTAGAATTGTAAAAAAAGTGTTAAATTTGGTTTTAGATTGCTTAAATGTTAATGATTATGTTAGTTTATTTATTTATTGTATTACGCAGTATAGGGAATGGAAGTATTGATGTTTGCAGCGAGTTAAGTCTATGGTTAAGAAGGATTTTAGCTCGTGATATTTGTCACATTAAATTCAAATTTAAATTATTGAGAGGGATTATTTATTGTTTACATGGCGTTGGGGTATTGCAAATATGAGCTCAAGCCTCCTACTGTCTGACCACCCCCCGCTCCTGCTTGTTACTGTTGCAGGTTATAAAGCTACTGTATTTAGCTTAAATTATGATTTATCATACTTGTTTGCTACTTTAGGATTCAATTAAGGTGTTTTAAAGAGGGATTTTTAGCTTTCTATTTTGGATATGTCACAAGGAGAGTTTGATTAGAGTCTATGTTGTTCACAAATTAATTGGTCTATTAGATATTGTTTAAAATAAATGATAAACAATTAGATTAGCTATAAAAATTGTAAGTCAATAAATGGTATTAATTTGATAAAATTATGAATTGCATTAAATTTAAATTCAATTAATTGTCTTAATCTATAAATTATAACTAAATTATCGATCATTAGCTTACAAATTAAGAAACAGTAAAAGGAAGTAGTAATATTTATTGTCTTATTTCTGAAAAAACTGATTGGTCAATTATGTATAATTAGTATTTAATTGAATGAGTAAGTAAAAATCTCTTCAATACAGTTTTTATAAAAATAAGTTAAGTAATTCCTTATAATATTTATGTTGTTTTGATATGACTGATTTATTTATTTATTGATTTATTGTATGAGTGGAAGAGAAAAGTGTCTTTCTTCTAGTTTAAAGTTAAAAAGTAATTATTTAAGAATTGAATATATGATTTTAGTTAGTTGCTTGTGATGTATGATGCAATGTATGTAGGTAGGTAGATGAAAAAATCAATAAATCAATCAATTAATTAATAAATAAATAAATAATAAATAATATCATTGTATTTGTTTTTTCACTCACTCACTTAATTTGTATTTGAATTAAATAAATAATAGCTAGTTGGATATTTAAATATAATGATTAGTTATTTGTATATTTATTAGTGGGTTCCAACTTAGCTAGGGGGCAGATCCTTATATTTTATACAAGATTTATCCGTCCAATTCTTGTGTGAGAAGGACCAAGAGCAGTTTTGTTATTGAGAATTATAGAAATTATGTTTTGATTAAGTTACTTTAGAGGATTGGAGATGATACTATTTTATCAGTAAATGAATGTGTTGTTATTTAATATTTTAGTCGATAATCTGTTTCTATCAGAATCTCTTTTACTTTGCTTATTTTTTTTCTTTTTCTTTGATTTTATTTGCGTTTAAAATCAATTAATTATTATTTTTTTAAATTATTTATAAATTTCTGAAGCGATCTTATTACTTTAATCTTTCTATCTCACTTTTACCCATCTCATCTTTCACTCGCTTCTTCATTCAATAAATAAATAAATATTTGAAAATTTCTTCATACAATATATCAATAATTTAATTACTAAATAGCTAATTTCATATTATATTCTTATAAATATATCAATCACATTTCTACCTACTCGTTCCTCTAATTGTCTCAATCGATAATTCGCAATTACATTTCATCTATCTCTCTTTCCATTTCTTTAGTCAACAATCCCAAGCCTTTTCACTTAAGATCATAAATAATTTGACACTAATCTAGATTACTTTGATAATAATACTCAATGTTTTTTTCCCCTCCCCAGCAAGAAGGATTTACTTGAGAAACGTATTTAGTTGACTATTAAGTGATGAGTTGTTAACTTACAGCTTTTGTTGATGCTACTTTGCTTTTAGTTGATTTTCGGAAATATATTCTAGGAGATTTAAATGCATTAATATGTTTTTTCTTGTTTCTTAGCTATTTAGAGAATATAAATAATATTTATTTTATTTAAACTTGTGTCTATAATATGAGGAGAGTTCTCACAAATCCAAATACTAACAATATAGCTGAGATTTACTTCTGCATGTACAATTTTATAATGAGGAGGAATGTGAGAGCATAAACACAATAAAAAGTAGTTTTGAATGTTATAGACAGATAAACACACATGCATTAAGTAAAAAGGCTTAATTATGTAGTAAGAGTATAGAATTGTTTTATTCGTACAATTTTATAGCAATTGATAATTAAAAAAATACTTGATTAAATACGAATGAACAATCATTCCAAGCCTATTAAAGAAACTACAGTAAAGTTGTATAATTTTTTTATATTTATCACTCTTATATTCTTTTTATCTTTTGGTTTTTTTTTCCACAATTGCACAAAAGTTGCTCTCTTTCTGTCTCTCAGTCTGTCTATCTCTCTGCCACAACAAATAAACAAATAAATAATAAAAAGAAATTTAAGATGCAGTGAAGAATAAAATTATACAGAAAATCCAAATAAAGATTAAGCTTTGCTTGTAATAGAAAAACTTGGAGTGCAATAAGAAAATCGTGTTTTAAGATTAAAACGAGTATTCTAAGAGGCAGATTGTGCCTTTTGAAAATAGATTCAGCTAGAAATTAGTGCTGTCTCTTTGCCTGATGCATTAAAAAATTTTGAAATAGATAGATTTGCACTTATTCTTTCTAGTTAAAATATAAAATCACATAACGAAACATTGATTACTCCTTACACTTTTTTATTTTATTTTTCAAACATCTAAATCTTTTTACTCCTCTTTGAATGATACTTTCTTTAAGCTCTATATTTGAACAGCCCCAAATACTCACTTAAACCTGCAGCTCGTATTTGCTTAAGTGAAAATTTGCAAAAAAACATTGCTTAATAAGATTATAAATTTAAAAGATTACATTTATTTCGCTTTAAGTTTTTGGAATAATTACCACCACTCTTTTTTCTCAGAAACTCTGTATTCTGTAAAAAGTAAGCTCTTCTTCACCACACAAATGTAGTTTTTAGTTTATCATATTTAATTAGAAGTAACTTATTAACTTACTTCAAAATATTACTAGCATCCCTTTACTAACTCATTATTCTATTTGAGCCATCTCTTTCCGATTTATAAATAGCCATTGCAAAGATTTTCCTCTTCATTTTTTGCTTAAGTTATTCACGTAAAATTCTTTAAATTTACTTTTCTCATAAATTTAAGATTAAGAAATTTCCAAATTTTATTGCGACTCTTCAAGCCTTCATCGAATACATTTATTTTGAATTGGCCTATCACTGCTGTTTCATTCTAAATCTATTTCCTATTATTACTGCTCGATGTATTACATAACGCTTAGTATCGCTATAAGGTGTCATATAACCAAATATTTATTTAAATTTTATTTGATAAGACGACTTCACTGACGAAGTAATTTTTATAAGGTGAATAATATATTTTTTTAACCTAGAATGCAGCACGGTTACTAGATAATAAATAGAATAAAATCTCTCTAGATTTTTAGATAGTCAATTGATCCTATGAAGTACTCCCTTTTTCTTATTTTGTTTATCCTCTCATTAGATCATTCTTTGGATAATTATAAAAGTTCCTTTGCTTTAATCTTATTTTTCTCTATGTTTCTGATGACTTCTGATTCAAAAAATGAAACCAGTTATCACACAAACATTCATAGCAGCTCTCACTTTTGTTGATGCTTTGGTTATCTCAAATTACTAAAAAGCAAGTTTCAATCTCATCACAGAAAAATATAGCAGTTATAGATGATGAACTAAAGATATATTTGGCATGAATTTCCTTCATATTTTCTTTAAAGCTCTCTGATCTGAAACATTTTCTGGCAAATATAAATATTTATTTGCTTTCAACCTTAATGATGAACAAAATATCTTAAACGTTTTTAAACATTTGAAAAGAGTAACATAAATTGGAGCATAATTAACTGAAGAAAGTAGATAAGTTAAATGGTAACTGAGGAGAAATACTTGCAAAATTAAAAATTAAAACTAAATATATTTAATTTAGTTTGTTTGATTGATTGATCGATCGATGCATGAAATTACCACGTAAGGTAATAAGGCCTGTATTTAATATTATTTTTAAATCAACACAAAAATAACAAGCATTAAATTAGCTTACATAAACACTGTTTATTTAAAAACCACATAGAAAAAATATCTTACTAATTTTCAAGAATAATATGGAATAACTACGCAGACTATAAGGAGCCAAGTATCTTGGTTGTAGAAAATATCTTAAAATAAGATGGTACTTGGAGGTGTAGAACAGACAAATAATTAAAAATTCAGTTGTAAACCAAATCATAAAATTAACTAAAACTCTATTAAATTATTAAAAAATAAATAAAATTTATAAAGACAGAAAGTCAAATAGTTAGACCCTCACCCCTATTCTATTTATATTTTTCTTACTTAGAAAACAAGCACACTATGTTTCTTTTAATAATACGTTTATATCTTCTAGTTTCTAATTTTAATTTTTCATCTAAAATGAAATTTCTTACTTAACACATGTTTTTCATGTCTATTCAAAATCTACAAAATTATTTTTAGACATATTCGAAAATGATATGGTCAAAGCTGGACTGTATTTAATTTGAATTTGAATTTATTGGATAAGAATTTCAAAGAGTTAGATAGATAGATACGTGATATTTATAAATAGTAATTTAAATGACAAAGAAAATCCTTTCAAAAGGGAAAAAGCTTAGTATTTTTTATTTTAGTCTTCATAAAATTAATATTGATTAATTAATTAATTTTATTTTTTTATAAGATTACATTTTGAATGTTACAATTCCTTTAATATAAATATGGAAGTGAATATTATTCAGCCTGTATATTTTTCTATTGTTTTTTAAGGGTTACTCCCTAAGTTTAGTTAAACCTTAATGCATTATCGTTTCTTTAAATTAATAAAGTATTTCTGTAAATATGCTATCAGCATTTAAGTAAAACTTATAAAAATTATAACCATTTGAAAGTAGGAGCTCTTATTATATTTAAATGAGCTTAATTACAAAAATGTAATTTCAACCAGTAAATAACAAATGATTAGTTAATTTCACCAGTATTTTATATTATAAACACTATGAAAACCCCTTCATTTTTTTGATAAAACTTTTAAAAAAATAATATCAGATAAAAAATAATTAGCATAAAATGATTACTCAAAAGAGCTGAATTAAACATTTCTTTGTACCATTATACTGCTTTTAATCATATTTTTTGATTAGTTGTTTGAATTCACAAATATTTAATAAACTCTGGCTATTTTTATTTTAAAACAGCTATTTTATAATCTAAACAATTAAATTGTAAATTTGGCAATTATATTAGGATTATTTGCTACAAGTTATTCACTCATATTTACAATTCATTTAAATATTAAATAAAATTCTTTTTAATAATAAAAAAAAGATAAAATTTTAAAAAAATCTACATCATTTAAATTATTTAGAAGATTATTTAAAAATTAATTAAAGTAAATTTAATTTAAAAACAAAACCTAAAAAATTAAAAAGAATTTTTAATATAAAATTAGCAATAAATAAAATTGATTATTTAAAAAATATATTTCATGAAAAAAATCCACATAAAATTATTTTTTTATTTCAGATCAAATTCTTATGATTAGTTCTAATTTTATTTAAATGATTTTGTCTTATATTTATTGAAGAAATTTTCTATATAAGATATCTTAAACTAAATAGAATTTAACAAAGATTACTAAGAATCACTAAAATACACTTTTTAAAGCATATTTAAAATTTATTCCAACAATAATAGAAAAAAATTATGTTTAAAACTAGCTAATTTTAGATATTTCAACATAAAAATATCTTTTTTTAATTTTATTCATATCTAAAAAATAGTGTTTCTATACTTAGAATAATATTAATGATAATAATTATATAAACACTATTATCTGATTACTGAAAGTTGTTATGGTTGGTTTAATAATATATTAAATTATTTTTTGCTTTTTAATTAGTATTAATTAATATAAATATTTGTTATTACTTCCACAAATTTCAATTTAATTCAAAATACGCACATTTATTTTGATTATTACATTTTTTTCTTTAACAAAACGCTTTTTTGAATATTTCTATGGATCTTAGTTCATCTGACAGTCTTTAAAAAAATTTGAATGACATTTTGATGCATCTTTCCCCTTCACTTACTGATGCTATCACAAACACCTAATTGCGAAATCACACAATCCTCTTTGAATAGTATATGAATTATTATTTTCAAAATATGTACTAAATTATAATAGTTTCTTTTTTATCTTGCATACAAAACAGTAAGCTAGTCTAAACCTATGGAACGCACATAGGAACGTATCTAGTTCCATAGTTCGATGATATAAATGGTATTAAAATTATCAAAAGCAAGCAAGTTATTAAATTGAATTTCAAATAATAAATTAGTGTGGCATGGTATCATATTTGTAAGAAATGGTTTGTATAAAAATGGGAAATTTAAGTTTGAAATGACATTTCCTTAAACCTTTCCACTTGAGCCACCT
Source organism: Tetrahymena thermophila SB210 (assembly GCF_000189635.1). NCBI lineage: Eukaryota > Ciliophora > Oligohymenophorea > Hymenostomatida > Tetrahymenidae > Tetrahymena > Tetrahymena thermophila. The sequence goes on along the minus strand of NW_002476481.1, from coordinate 709,499 downwards.
TAAATTACATTTAAATAGCAGATTTATCATCCATTAATTGATTATGAAACAGGAAAGCTTGACTTAAAGGTAATTAATCTATGTTTTTTTTACTAACATACAAACTAACTAAAAAAATAAATTAAAAGCAGTGCACTTCTTATTCAAAAAGCAAAATTATTAAAAATTTAAAAAATAAACCAAAATCTAAAAAAAGATTTTTGAATGTTTGAATGAAAAATTGAACACTCGCATATCACACACAGACGTATACATCATTTATTTAATTTTTTATAAATAGAAACTTTTTAAAGAATGGAAATATGGAAGCACTCATTTAGTATATACATTGATCAATGAAATAAAAAATATATTTCTTGACATACAATACTATTAAATTACAGATTCTTATAATTAATCAGCAGCTTTAGCGTAAACCCTTTTCTAACAAAATTATAAATTTCATCTTTTGAATTAAATTCGTTGAAAATTTATTCTTTAAAATTAGATTCACAAATGATATTGAAACATTTGTAAAGAATGTAGTTACTTCCGTGAACTCTTCCGTTTAAAATATATTTGAAAATGATGCAAAAACAAGCCTAAGAGTAAAATATTTATTAAATATTATTAATTTCTGAATGAAAATTAGCTAAAAAACACACAAAAAAAATAAAAATTAAAACCTATAAAAAAGAAATTAAAAAAATAACATATATAATAATGATTAATTTAAAATATTTCAATAAGTTCGCCGAATACAATAGTGTTCATGAAAAGATTCATAAACAGCTTTCAAATATAGCTTCAGATAAAAAAGTATTTAATTAAAAAATAAAAATATTTCAAAACTTATTTTATGTATTTTACATATATATATATATATATATATAGCTTTCTTTCGAAGATAAAAAAAAGAGATTTATGCAGCAACTATTTTAGGTATCAGGAGAAATGAATGGAAATGATGAAAACTAATTAAAATAAACAAGCAATCAATAAAACATTTGACAAAAATTAATTTATTAATTAATATAATTAAATAAAACAATTAATTGACTTATTTTAAAAATTATTAAAAATCATTGTAAATATTTATATTTTAATTAAATTAACTTTTTAATTTTATTCATAAAATTCTATAAATATTTTATATCTAGATTCAAAATCAAGGTATCTATTCTTCGATTATTTTTTAATAGGATTCAATAAGAATAAAAAAATTTTTCAATTATTAAAGATAAACAAAAAAATTAAATTAAATAGCATCTTTCATAATATTTTATTTTTAAATTTAAAGCTATTTAATTTACAATTATTTGTTAATTTATTTGGCTTTAAATATAATAAAAGAATTCTTCAATCATGAAGACTAATTTTATGAAAGGAGTTAATATTTTTAGGCAAAAAATATAAAAAATATGCAAATCATTAAAAAAATAACTTATTTAAATCTATAAAATTACAAAAATTAGAAAAAAATTAAGTATTCTAAAGTAACATTAAATTATTTATGTTAAATTTAAAAATTTAAAACAAATGAATATAAATTTTAATTTAAAATAAAATTCGTAATTTGATTTATATTAAAAAAATTATGCAAGAAAAATATATTTATCATAATATTTTTTATATAAAACACTTTTTTAAATGGAATAATTTATTAATATCTTAGAAATCAATTAAATTTAAGATTTTTTAATTAATTAAATAAATTTTTTAATTATTCTTGAACACTCATTTATGACATTATTTCCTCTAAAACTAAACACTCTTTCTTAGTAGGCTGATGAAGTAAGTATATAGATTTCTTTATTTAACATTAAATTTGGCTGATTTTTTTGTAATTAAAAAAATAATTTATAATTTTAATGGTTAAATTAAAATAAATTATAGTAAACCTAAATAAATAGTTTTTCAATAGAAATTTAGATTAATTAATTTTTGAATATAAAAATTTTTTTGAATTTATTATTTAATGTCCAAAATAAAAAAGTAAAAAATATTAATTTTTATAAAAATGAATTTAGCTATTTTAAAATGACTAAACTGATAGAATAATTCTAAGAATTTATTGATTTTTGAAAGATAATTAATTAATTAGTTATTTTATTTAAGATATTTTTGTGTAAAGAACTAATAACAATTTCTTATTATTGTTAAACAATCAAATTAATAAATATTAATTAAATCTTAACTTTTAGCTTTAAAAAAGTAAAATCTAAAAAAGTTAGTTGGTTTATAAATAGTTGGTATAGAAATGAGAGGATTAGACTTTTTCTAGAAAGTTAATTAGGATATTGACACTTCTACTGCTACAGGAGGTGTTTACTCCATCATAGCTTTTGTCGTAACACAAATTTATTCATTAATTAAACAATTTAAATCTAATTTGCTAAATATTTTTTTATATTAAAAATAAATAGGTTGGATTCATTTTATTCTGGAATGAGTTAAAGGATTATAGGACAGATTAAATGATATATAAAATGAGAGTTTAGTAATTAGAAGTAGAATCGGTTAAAGCAAATATTGACCTACATATATACGGATCTCCTTGCACTTGTATTTATTGAATTTAAGATATATGAAATGTCCTAAAATATTTTTTAACTTTATAAATTAGTACTTGCTTTGGACTTGCAAGATGAAGTAGGAAATCACACCCTTGACTACACAGACACAATTAAAAAAATAAGAGTCCTTAAGGATGGTACTGAACTTGAAAGCGTAAAAAATTTGAGCTTCTAAAAACAAAATTTATTAAAAAGCTAGCAAGATTCATAGTTTAATCTTTTAAAAGTTATAAAATAATGCTGAATAAATCATAGAATGAATTCATAAAATTATTAAAAAAGGAGCCTTTATGATTAATATTTAATAACTAATTTAATAGGGTTTTGGTGATGGTAATCCTAACTATAGAGGTAGCTCCCAAGAAATTGATGAAGCTATAGATGCAGTTAATAATGAAGAAGGTTGCAGAATTAATGGTTACATCAATCTTAAAAAAGTTCCTGGTAACTTCCACATCAGCTACCATGCAAAGATGGATGTCATGAACAGAATTGCAAGCACCAAACCTGATACCTACAGCAAAATAAATTTAAATTACAAGATTAATCATCTTGGATTTGGAGAAAACACTAATCATATGGCAACAATCTTCAAGTAAAATCTATATTTCAAGCTTTTGAAATATTTATTAAGAATAAGCCAAATTCTTACACGTATGAAAATTAATAAATTAGGATCATGGGCAGAACTTTATTTTAAGAAACTAATACCAATGATTATCCTCATGACGATACAAAATATATTAATCCTGGCAAGAACGACTATGATAACTACCTGAAAATTCTCCCATGTCGTTATGATAGTAACAAACTGCATATGTCTGTTAGCAGATATAAATATGCTATGTACAGTACTCACACTGTAATTAATTAATTATTTATTTATTTAATATAAAATTTAATTTAATCAAATAATGAGCTCGTTTAAAAAGTTTTAATATCCACTCGAAATCAATATTTTTAAATAACTACTTTGCTATTGCTTATTAAAGCTAATTAATATTATTTATTTATACATAAATAGCCTAAGTCAAGCACTGAAATACCCACTATTTTCTTTAGATATGAAATCTCTCCTATTAATGTTTATTACAGCACAAAATCTAAGAGCTTCTACCATTTCTTAGTCTAAGTAATTAATTGATTTTAATATTTTGAAAATTAATTTTAATCAAATTTTTGATTGATTAAAAATTAGATCTTTGCAATTGTTGGAGGTATTTTCGCAGTTATGGGAATTTTCAACAGTTTGACTACAGGAGTCATCTCTAAAATCTCAAAAAATCATTGATTAAATAATTTTTCACACAAATAATTTTATTGTATTTTAGTTAAATATTTTTTATATCTATTAAAATTAGAAAAAATATTTGAATATCAATCAACACTTAATTTGTAATAATCATTAAGAAATTCATTTAATTTTAGAAAAAGAATTCCAATTTGAATTTTTTTTATTTTAGGTTAAATAATAAATGAATTTATTAATTAAAAAAATACTTTTAATAAAGATAAATATCGTTAGTTT